>NW_027315615.1:0-124824 GCF_039878825.1 Excalfactoria chinensis
TGTCACATTTAGAACATTTTCACACGAATATCAATACTTACCCCAGAAAGAATAAGCTCTCTCTTCATTATCGCTTGTGGTCGTTGCCAAAATAAACTAATCTAAGCAAAATACTGGCTTTCTTCATCCCAAAAGAAGACTTTTCCTCCAAAAAATGATGCTTTCTAGCATAATAGGACGGATTGTTTCTAGAATACCTGTTTCCATCTCCAATATAAGGACATTTCCAACCGCAATACCAATTTCTGTCCCAATTTAGAAAATTTTCACAAGTATATCAATACTCACCGCAGAAATAAGACGTTCTCTCTTAAGCTTGTGATCCATGACAGAATATTATTTTCTAAACAAAATAATGCTTTTCATCCCTAGAAATAGCATTTTCTCAACAAAATTCTGGCTTTCATCTTCCCAAGAAGACTTCTTCTCTTAAGAATGATGCTTTGTTGCATAATAGTACGCATTGTTTCCAGAATACCTGTTTCCCCCTACAAAAGAAGGACATTTCCACTTAGAACATTTTCACATGAATATCCATACGTACCCCAGAAATTGGAAGTTCTTTTAGGATGTATTGTTTCCAGAGTACCTGTTTTCCATACAAAATAAGGACATTTCCACCCTAAATGGCAATTTCTGTCTCAATTTAGAACATTTTCACACGAATATCAATACTTACCCCAGAAAGAAGAAGTTCTCTCTTAAGAATCGCTCGTGGTCGTTCCCAAAATATACATTTCTAAACAAATTAATGCTTTTCATCCCTTAAAATAACATTTTCTCAACAAAATACTGCCTTTCTTCATCCCCAAATAAGACTTTTCCTCCAAAAAATGATGCTTTCTAACATAATAGGACGGATGGTTTCCAGAATACCTGTATCCCTCTCCAATATAAGGACATTTCCAACATAAATACAGTTTTCTTCAAAATTTAGAAAATTTTCACACAAATATCAATACTTACCCCAGAAAGAAGAAGTTCTCTCTTTGGTATCGCTCGTTGTCGTTGGCAAAATATACTTTTCTCAACAAAATATTGTTTTTCATCCCTAGAAATAGCATTTTCTCAACAAAATACTGGCTTTCATCATCCCCAGAAGAAGACCATTCCTCTAAAAAATGATGCTTTGTAGCATAACAGGACTAATTGTTTCCAGAATGCCTGTTACCCCCTACAAAATAAGGACATTTCCACCCGAAATATCTATTTCTGTCACAATTTAGAACATTTTCCCAAGAATATCAATACCTACAACAGAAATAGGTTATCTCTTAAGTATCGCTCTTGGTCGTTGAAAAAATATACTTTTCTAAACAAAATAATGCTTTTCATCTTTAGAAATAGCATTTTCTCAACAAAATAATGCTTTTCATCATCCCCAAATAAGACTTTTCCTCTCAAAAATGATGGTATGTAGCATAGCAGGACGCATTGTTTCCAGAATACCTGTTTCCCCCTACAAAAGAAGGACATTTCCACCCTAAATGGCAATTTATGTCACAATTTAGAACATTTTCACACGAATATCAATACTTACCCCAGAAAGAATAAGCTCTCTCTTCATTATCGCTTGTGGTCGTTGCCAAAATAAACTAGTCTAAGCAAAATACTGGCTTTCTTCATCCCAAAAGAAGACTTTTCCTCCAAAAAATGATGCTTTCTAGCATAATAGGACGGATTGTTTCTAGAATACCTGTTTCCATCTCCAATATAAGGACATTTCCAACCGCAATACCAATTTCTGTCCCAATTTAGAAAATTTTCACAAGTATATCAATACTCACCGCAGAAATAAGACGTTCTCTCTTAAGCTTGTGATCCATGACAGAATATTATTTTCTAAACAAAATAATGCTTTTCATCCCTAGAAATAGCATTTTCTCAACAAAATTCTGGCTTTCATCTTCCCAAGAAGACTTCTTCTCTTAAGAATGATGCTTTGTTGCATAATAGTACGCATTGTTTCCAGAATACCTGTTTCCCCCTACAAAAGAAGGACATTTCCACTTAGAACATTTTCACATGAATATCCATACGTACCCCAGAAATTGGAAGTTCTTTTAGGATGTATTGTTTCCAGAGTACCTGTTTTCCCATACAAAATAAGGACATTTCCACCCTAAATGGCAATTTCTGTCTCAATTTAGAACATTTTCACACGAATATCAATACTTACCCCAGAAAGAAGAAGTTCTCTCTTAAGAATCGCTCGTGGTCGTTCCCAAAATATACATTTCTAAACAAATTAATGCTTTTCATCCCTTAAAATAACATTTTCTCAACAAAATACTGCCTTTCTTCATCCCCAAATAAGACTTTTCCTCCAAAAAATGATGCTTTCTAACATAATAGGACGGATGGTTTCCAGAATACCTGTATCCCTCTCCAATATAAGGACATTTCCAACCTAAATACAGTTTTCTTCAAAATTTAGAAAATTTTCACACAAATATCAATACTTACCCCAGAAAGAAGAAGTTCTCTCTTTGGTATCGCTCGTTGTCGTTGGCAAAATATACTTTTCTCAACAAAATATTGTTTTTCATCCCTAGAAATAGCATTTTCTCAACAAAATACTGGCTTTCATCATCCCCAGAAGAAGACCATTCCTCTAAAAAATGATGCTTTGTAGCATAACAGGACTAATTGTTTCCAGAATGCCTGTTTCCCCCTACAAAATAAGGACATTTCCACCCGAAATATCTATTTCTGTCACAATTTAGAACATTTTCCCAAGAATATCAATACCTACAACAGAAATAGGTTATCTCTTAAGTATCGCTCTTGGTCGTTGAAAAAATATACTTTTCTAAACAAAATAATGCTTTTCATCATCCCCAAATAAGACTTTTCCTCTAAAAAATGATGGTATGTAGCATAGCAGGACGCACTGTTTCCAGAATACCTGTTTCCCCCTACAAAAGAAGGACATTTCCACCCTAAATGGCAATTTCTGTCACAATTTAGAACATTTTCACACGAATATCAATACTTACCCCAGAAAGAATAAGCTCTCTCTTCATTATCGCTTGTGGTCGTTGCCAAAATAAACTAATCTAAGCAAAATACTGGCTTTCTTCATCCCAAAAGAAGACTTTTCCTCCAAAAAATGATGCTTTCTAGCATAATAGGACGGATTGTTTCTAGAATACCTGTTTCCATCTCCAATATAAGGACATTTCCAACCGCAATACCAATTTCTGTCCCAATTTAGAAAATTTTCACAAGTATATCAATACTCACCGCAGAAATAAGACGTTCTCTCTTAAGCTTGTGATCCATGACAGAATATTATTTTCTAAACAAAATAATGCTTTTCATCCCTAGAAATAGCATTTTCTCAACAAAATTCTGGCTTTCATCTTCCCAAGAAGACTTCTTCTCTTAAGAATGATGCTTTGTTGCATAATAGTACGCATTGTTTCCAGAATACCTGTTTCCCCCTACAAAAGAAGGACATTTCCACTTAGAACATTTTCACATGAATATCCATACGTACCCCAGAAATTGGAAGTTCTTTTAGGATGTATTGTTTCCAGAGTACCTGTTTTCCCATACAAAATAAGGACATTTCCACCCTAAATGGCAATTTCTGTCTCAATTTAGAACATTTTCACACGAATATCAATACTTACCCCAGAAAGAAGAAGTTCTCTCTTAAGAATCGCTCGTGGTCGTTCCCAAAATATACATTTCTAAACAAATTAATGCTTTTCATCCCTTAAAATAACATTTTCTCAACAAAATACTGCCTTTCTTCATCCCCAAATAAGACTTTTCCTCCAAAAAATGATGCTTTCTAACATAATACGACGGATGGTTTCCAGAATACCTGTATCCCTCTCCAATATAAGGACATTTCCAACATAAATACAGTTTTCTTCAAAATTTAGAAAATTTTCACACAAATATCAGTACTTACCCCAGAAAGAAGAAGTTCTCTCTTTGGTATCGCTCGTTGTCGTTGGCAAAATATACTTTTCTCAACAAAATATTGTTTTTCATCCCTAGAAATAGCATTTTCTCAACAAAATACTGGCTTTCATCATCCCCAGAAGAAGACCATTCCTCTAAAAAATGATGCTTTGTAGCATAACAGGACTAATTGTTTCCAGAATGCCTGTTTCCCCCTACAAAATAAGGACATTTCCAGCCGAAATATCTATTTTTGTATAACTTTAGGACATTTCCACACGAATATCAATACTTGCACCAGAAATAGGAAGTTCTCTGTTAGGTATCGCTTGTGATCCTTCCCAAAACAAAACATATATTTCTAAACAAAATAATGCATTTCATCCCTATGGATAGCTTTTACTCAACAAAATACTGAGTTTCATCCCCATTAGAAGACTTTTCATTTAAGAATGTTGCTTTGCAGCATAATAGGATGTATTGTTTCCAGAGTACCTGTTTTCCCATACAAAATAAGGACATTTCCACCCTAAATGGCAATTTCTGTCACAATTTAGAACATTTTCACACGAATATCAATACTTACCCCAGAAAGAAGAAGTTCTCTCTTAAGAATCGCTCGTGGTCGTTCCCAAAATATACATTTCTAAACAAATTAATGCTTTTCATCCCTTAAAATAACATTTTCTCAACAAAATACTGCCTTTCTTCATCCCCAAATAAGACTTTTCCTCCAAAAAATGATGCTTTCTAACATAATACGACGGATGGTTTCCAGAATACCTGTATCCCTCTCCAATATAAGGACATTTCCAACATAAATACAGTTTTCTTCAAAATTTAGAAAATTTTCACACAAATATCAATACTTACCCCAGAAAGAAGAAGTTCTCTCTTTGGTATCGCTCGTTGTCGTCGGCAAAATATACTTTTCTCAACAAAATATTGTTTTTCATCCCTAGAAATAGCATTTTCTCAACAAAATACTGGCTTTCATCATCCCCAGAAGAAGACCATTCCTCTAAAAAATGATGCTTTGTAGCATAACAGGACTAATTGTTTCCAGAATGCCTGTTTCCCCCTACAAAATAAGGACATTTCCACCCGAAATATCTATTTCTGTCACAATTTAGAACATTTTCCCAAGAATATCAATACCTACAACAGAAATAGGTTATCTCTTAAGTATCGCTCTTGGTCGTTGAAAAAATATACTTTTCTAAACAAAATAATGCTTTTCATCTTTAGAAATAGCATTTTCTCAACAAAATAATGCTTTTCATCATCCCCAAATAAGACTTTTCCTCTAAAAAATGATGGTATGTAGCATAGCAGGACGCATTGTTTCCAGAATACCTGTTTCCCCCTACAAAAGAAGGACATTTCCACCCTAAATATCTATTTTTGTATAACTTCAGAACATTTTCACACGAATATCAATACTTACTCCAGAAAGAATAAGCTCTCTCTTCATTATCGCTTGTGGTCGTTGCCAAAATAAACTAGTCTAAACAAAATACTGGCTTTCTTCATCCCAAAAGAAGACTTTTCCTCCAAAAAATGATGCTTTCTAGCATAATAGGACGGATTGTTTCTAGAATACCTGTTTCCATCTCCAATATAAGGACATTTCCAACCGCAATACCAATTTCTGTCCCAATTTAGAAAATTTTCACAAGTATATCAATACTCACCGCAGAAATAAGACGTTCTCTCTTAAGCTTGTGATCCATGACAGAATATTATTTTCTAAACAAAAGAATGCTTTTCATCCCTAGAAATAGCATTTTCTCAACAAAATACTGGCTTTCATCTTCCCAAGAAGACTTCTTCTCTTAAGAATGATGCTTTGTTGCATAATAGTACGCATTGTTTCCAGAATACCTGTTTCCCCCTACAAAAGAAGGACATTTCCACTTAGAACATTTTCACATGAATATCCATACGTACACCAGAAATTGGAAGTTCTTTTAGGATGTATTGTTTCCAGAGTACCTGTTTTCCCATACAAAATAAGGACATTTCCACCCTAAATGGCAATTTCTGTCACAATTTAGAACATTTTCACACGAATATCAATACTTACCCCAGAAAGAAGAAGTTCTCTCTTAAGAATCGTTCGTGGTCGTTCCCAAAATATACATTTCTAAACAAATTAATGCTTTTCATCCCTTAAAATAACACTTTCTCAACAAAATACTGCCTTTCTTCATCCCCAAATAAGACTTTTCCTCCAAAAAATGACGCTTTCTAACATAATAGGACGGATGGTTTCCAGAATACCTGTATCCCTCTCCAATATAAGGACATTTCCAACCTAAATAGAGTTTTCTTCAAAATTTAGAAAATTTTCACACAAATATCAATACTTACCCCAGAAAGAAGAAGTTCTCTCTTTGGTATCGCTCGTTGTCGTTGGCAAAATATACTTTTCTCAACAAAATATTGTTTTTCATCCCTAGAAATAGCATTTTCTCAACAAAATACTGGCTTTCATCATCCCCAGAAGAAGACCATTCCTCTAAAAAATGATGCTTTGTAGCATAACAGGACTAATTGTTTCCAGAATGCCTGTTTCCCCCTACAAAATAAGGACATTTCCACCCGAAATATCCATTTCTGTCACAATTTAGAACATTTTCCCAAGAATATCAATACCTACAACAGAAATAGGTTATCTCTTAAGTATCGCTCTTGGTCGTTGAAAAAATATACTTTTCTAAACAAAATAATGCTTTTCATCTTTAGAAATAGCATTTTCTCAACAAAATAATGGTTTTCATCATCCCCAAATAAGGCTTTTCCTCTAAAAAATGATGGTATGTAGCATAGCAGGACGCATTGTTTCCAGAATACCTGTTTCCCCCTACAAAAGAAGGACATTTCCACCCTAAATGGCAATTTCTGTCACAATTTAGAACATTTTCACACGAATATCAATACTTACCCCAGAAAGAATAAGCTCTCTCTTCATTATCGCTTGTGGTCGTTGCCAAAATAAACTAATCTAAGCAAAATACTGGCTTTCTTCATCCCAAAAGAAGACTTTTCCTCCAAAAAATGATGCTTTCTAGCATAATAGGACGGATTGTTTCTAGAATACCTGTTTCCATCTCCAATATAAGGACATTTCCAACCGCAATACCAATTTCTGTCCCAATTTAGAAAATTTTCACAAGTATATCAATACTCACCGCAGAAATAAGACGTTCTCTCTTAAGCTTGTGATCCATGACAGAATGTTATTTTCTAAACAAAATAATGCTTTTCATCCCTAGAAATAGCATTTTCTCAACAAAATACTGGCTTTCATCTTCCCAAGAAGACTTCTCCTCTAAAGAATGATGCTTTGTTGCATAATAGTACGCATTGTTTCCAGAATACCTGTTTCCCCCTACAAAAGAAGGACATTTCCACTTAGAACATTTTCACATGAATATCCATACGTACCCCAGAAATTGGAAGTTCTTTTAGGATGTATTGTTTCCAGAGTACCTGTTTTCCCATACAAAATAAGGACATTTCCACCCTAAATGGCAATTTCTGTCTCAATTTAGAACATTTTCACACGAATATCAATACTTACCCCAGAAAGAAGAAGTTCTCTCTTAAGAATCGCTCGTGGTCGTTCCCAAAATATACATTTCTAAACAAATTAATGCTTTTCATCCCTTAAAATAACATTTTCTCAACAAAATACTGCCTTTCTTCATCCCCAAATAAGACTTTTCCTCCAAAAAATGATGCTTTCTAACATAATAGGACGGATGGTTTCCAGAATACCTGTATCCCTCTCCAATATAAGGACATTTCCAACCTAAATAGAGTTTTCTTCAAAATTTAGAAAATTTTCACACAAATATCAATACTTACCCCAGAAAGAAGAAGTTCTCTCTTTGGTATCGCTCGTTGTCGTTGGCAAAATATACTTTTCTCAACAAAATATTGTTTTTCATCCCTAGAAATAGCATTTTCTCAACAAAATACTGGCTTTCATCATCCCCAGAAGAAGACCATTCCTCTAAAAAATGATGCTTTGTAGCATAACAGGACTAATTGTTTCCAGAATGCCTGTTTCCCCCTACAAAATAAGGACATTTCCACCCGAAATATCTATTTCTGTCACAATTTAGAACATTTTCCCAAGAATATCAATACCTACAACAGAAATAGGTTATCTCTTAAGTATCGCTCTTGGTCGTTGAAAAAATATACTTTTCTAAACAAAATAATGCTTTTCATCTTTAGAAATAGCATTTTCTCAACAAAATAATGCTTTTCATCATCCCCAAATAAGACTTTTCCTCTCAAAAATGATGGTATGTAGCATAGCAGGACGCATTGTTTCCAGAATACCTGTTTCCCCCTACAAAAGAAGGACATTTCCACCCTAAATGGCAATTTCTGTCACAATTTAGAACATTTTCACACGAATATCAATACTTACCCCAGAAAGAATAAGCTCTCTCTTCATTATCGCTTGTGGTCGTTGCCAAAATAAACTAATCTAAGCAAAATACTGGCTTTCTTCATCCCAAAAGAAGACTTTTCCTCCAAAAAATGATGCTTTCTAGCATAATAGGACGGATTGTTTCTAGAATACCTGTTTCCATCTCCAATATAAGGACATTTCCAACCGCAATACCAATTTCTGTCCCAATTTAGAAAATTTTCACAAGTATATCAATACTCACCGCAGAAATAAGACGTTCTCTCTTAAGCTTGTGATCCATGACAGAATATTATTTTCTAAACAAAATAATGCTTTTCATCCCTAGAAATAGCATTTTCTCAACAAAATTCTGGCTTTCATCTTCCCAAGAAGACTTCTTCTCTTAAGAATGATGCTTTGTTGCATAATAGTACGCATTGTTTCCAGAATACCTGTTTCCCCCTACAAAAGAAGGACATTTCCACTTAGAACATTTTCACATGAATATCCATACGTACACCAGAAATTGGAAGTTCTTTTAGGATGTATTGTTTCCAGAGTACCTGTTTTCCCATACAAAATAAGGACATTTCCACCCTAAATGGCAATTTCTGTCTCAATTTAGAACATTTTCACACGAATATCAATACTTACCCCAGAAAGAAGAAGTTCTCTCTTAAGAATCGCTCGTGGTCGTTCCCAAAATATACATTTCTAAACAAATTAATGCTTTTCATCCCTTAAAATAACATTTTCTCAACAAAATACTGCCTTTCTTCATCCCCAAATAAGACTTTTCCTCCAAAAAATGATGCTTTCTAACATAATACGACGGATGGTTTCCAGAATACCTGTATCCCTCTCCAATATAAGGACATTTCCAACATAAATACAGTTTTCTTCAAAATTTAGAAAATTTTCACACAAATATCAGTACTTACCCCAGAAAGAAGAAGTTCTCTCTTTGGTATCGCTCGTTGTCGTTGGCAAAATATACTTTTCTCAACAAAATATTGTTTTTCATCCCTAGAAATAGCATTTTCTCAACAAAATACTGGCTTTCATCATCCCCAGAAGAAGACCATTCCTCTAAAAAATGATGCTTTGTAGCATAACAGGACTAATTGTTTCCAGAATGCCTGTTTCCCCCTACAAAATAAGGACATTTCCACCCAAAATATCTATTTCTGTCACAATTTAGAACATTTTCCCAAGAATATCAATACCTACAACAGAAATAGGTTATCTCTTAAGTATCGCTCTTGGTCGTTGAAAAAATATACTTTTCTAAACAAAATAATGCTTTTCATCTTTAGAAATAGCATTTTCTCAACAAAATAATGCTTTTCATCATCCCCAAATAAGACTTTTCCTCTAAAAAATGATGGTATGTAGCATAGCAGGACGCATTGTTTCCAGAATACCTGTTTCCCCCTACAAAAGAAGGACATTTCCACCCTAAATGGCAATTTCTGTCACAATTTAGAACATTTTCACACGAATATCAATACTTACCCCAGAAAGAATAAGCTCTCTCTTCATTATCGCTTGTGGTCGTTGCCAAAATAAACTAGTCTAAGCAAAATACTGGCTTTCTTCATCCCAAAAGAAGACTTTTCCTCCAAAAAATGATGCTTTCTTGCATAATAGGACGGATTGTTTCTAGAATACTTGTTTCCATCTCCAATATAAGGACATTTCCAACCGCAATACCAATTTCTGTCCCAATTTAGAAAATTTTCACAAGTATATCAATACTCACTGCAGAAATAAGACGTTCTCTCTTAAGCTTGTGATCCATGACAGAATGTTATTTTCTAAACAAAATAATGCTTTTCATCCCTAGAAATAGCATTTTCTCAACAAAATACTGGCTTTCATCTTCCCAAGAAGACTTCTCCTCTAAAGAGTGATGCTTTGTTGCATAATAGTACGCATTGTTTCCAGAATACCTGTTTCCCCCTACAAAAGAAGGACATTTCCACTTAGAACATTTTCACATGAATATCCATACGTACCCCAGAAATTGGAAGTTCTTTTAGGATGTATTGTTTCCAGAGTACCTGTTTTCCCATACAAAATAAGGACATTTCCACCCTAAATGGCAATTTCTGTCTCAATTTAGAACATTTTCACACGAATATCAATACTTACCCCAGAAAGAAGAAGTTCTCTCTTAAGAATCGCTCGTGGTCGTTCCCAAAATATACATTTCTAAACAAATTAATGCTTTTCATCCCTTAAAATAACATTTTCTCAACAAAATACTGCCTTTCTTCATCCCCAAATAAGACTTTTCCTCCAAAAAATGATGCTTTCTAACATAATACGACGGATGGTTTCCAGAATACCTGTATCCCTCTCCAATATAAGGTCATTTCCAACATAAATACAGTTTTCTTCAAAATTTAGAAAATTTTCACACAAATATCAATACTTACCCCAGAAAGAAGAAGTTCTCTCTTTGGTATCGCTCGTTGTCGTTGGCAAAATATACTTTTCTCAACAAAATATTGTTTTTCATCCCTAGAAATAGCATTTTCTCAACAAAATACTGGCTTTCATCATCCCCAGAAGAAGACCATTCCTCTAAAAAATGATGCTTTGTAGCATAACAGGACTAATTGTTTCCAGAATGCCTGTTTCCCCCTACAAAATAAGGACATTTCCACCCGAAATATCTATTTCTGTCACAATTTAGAACATTTTCCCAAGAATATCAATACCTACAACAGAAATAGGTTATCTCTTAAGTATCGCTCTTGGTCGTTGAAAAAATATACTTTTCTAAACAAAATAATGCTTTTCATCTTTAGAAATAGCATTTTCTCAACAAAATAATGGTTTTCATCATCCCCAAATAAGACTTTTCCTCTAAAAAATGATGGTATGTAGCATAGCAGGACGCATTGTTTCCAGAATACCTGTTTCCCCCTACAAAAGAAGGACATTTCCACCCTAAATGGCAATTTCTGTCACAATTTAGAACATTTTCACACGAATATCAATACTTACCCCAGAAAGAATAAGCTCTCTCTTCATTATCGCTTGTGGTCGTTGCCAAAATAAACTAATCTAAGCAAAATACTGGCTTTCTTCATCCCAAAAGAAGACTTTTCCTCCAAAAAATGATGCTTTCTTGCATAATAGGACGATTGTTTCTAGAATACCTGTTTCCATCTCCAATATAAGGACATTTCCAACCGCAATACCAATTTCTGTCCCAATTTAGAAAATTTTCACAAGTATATCAATACTCACCGCAGAAATAAGACGTTCTCTCTTAAGCTTGTGATCCATGACAGAATATTATTTTCTAAACAAAATAATGCTTTTCATCCCTAGAAATAGCATTTTCTCAACAAAATTCTGGCTTTCATCTTCCCAAGAAGACTTCTTCTCTTAAGAATGATGCTTTGTTGCATAATAGTACGCATTGTTTCCAGAATACCTGTTTCCCCCTACAAAAGAAGGACATTTCCACTTAGAACATTTTCACATGAATATCCATACGTACACCAGAAATTGGAAGTTCTTTTAGGATGTATTGTTTCCAGAGTACCTGTTTTCCCATACAAAATAAGGACATTTCCACCCTAAATGGCAATTTCTGTCTCAATTTAGAACATTTTCACACGAATATCAATACTTACCCCAGAAAGAAGAAGTTCTCTCTTAAGAATCGCTCGTGGTCGTTCCCAAAATATACATTTCTAAACAAATTAATGCTTTTCATCCCTTAAAATAACATTTTCTCAACAAAATACTGCCTTTCTTCATCCCCAAATAAGACTTTTCCTCCAAAAAATGATGCTTTCTAACATAATACGACGGATGGTTTCCAGAATACCTGTATCCCTCTCCAATATAAGGACATTTCCAACATAAATACAGTTTTCTTCAAAATTTAGAAAATTTTCACACAAATATCAATACTTACCCCAGAAAGAAGAAGTTCTCTCTTTGGTATCGCTCGTTGTCGTTGGCAAAATATACTTTTCTCAACAAAATATTGTTTTTCATCCCTAGAAATAGCATTTTCTCAACAAAATACTGGCTTTCATCATCCCCAGAAGAAGACCATTCCTCTAAAAAATGATGCTTTGTAGCATAACAGGACTAATTGTTTCCAGAATGCCTGTTTCCCCCTACAAAATAAGGACATTTCCACCCAAAATATCTATTTCTGTCACAATTTAGAACATTTTCCCAAGAATATCAATACCTACAACAGAAATAGGTTATCTCTTAAGTATCGCTCTTGGTCGTTGAAAAAATATACTTTTCTAAACAAAATAATGCTTTTCATCTTTAGAAATAGCATTTTCTCAACAAAATAATGCTTTTCATCATCCCCAAATAAGACTTTTCCTCTAAAAAATGATGGTATGTAGCATAGCAGGACGCATTGTTTCCAGAATACCTGTTTCCCCCTACAAAAGAAGGACATTTCCACCCTAAATGGCAATTTCTGTCACAATTTAGAACATTTTCACACGAATATCAATACTTACCCCAGAAAGAATAAGCTCTCTCTTCATTATCGCTTGTGGTCGTTGCCAAAATAAACTAGTCTAAGCGAAATACTGGCTTTCTTCATCCCAAAAGAAGACTTTTCCTCCAAAAAATGATGCTTTCTTGCATAATAGGACGGATTGTTTCTAGAATACTTGTTTCCATCTCCAATATAAGGACATTTCCAACCGCAATACCAATTTCTGTCCCAATTTAGAAAATTTTCACAAGTATATCAATACTCACTGCAGAAATAAGACGTTCTCTCTTAAGCTTGTGATCCATGACAGAATGTTATTTTCTAAACAAAATAATGCTTTTCATCCCTAGAAATAGCATTTTCTCAACAAAATACTGGCTTTCATCTTCCCAAGAAGACTTCTCCTCTAAAGAGTGATGCTTTGTTGCATAATAGTACGCATTGTTTCCAGAATACCTGTTTCCCCCTACAAAAGAAGGACATTTCCACTTAGAACATTTTCACATGAATATCCATACGTACCCAGAAATTGGAAGTTCTTTTAGGATGTATTGTTTCCAGAGTACCTGTTTTCCCATACAAAATAAGGACATTTCCACCCTAAATGGCAATTTCTGTCACAATTTAGAACATTTTCACACGAATATCAATACTTACCCCAGAAAGAAGAAGTTCTCTCTTAAGAATCGCTCGTGGTCGTTCCCAAAATATACATTTCTAAACAAATTAATGCTTTTCATCCCTTAAAATAACATTTTCTCAACAAAATACTGCCTTTCTTCATCCCCAAATAAGACTTTTCCTCCAAAAAATGATGCTTTCTAACATAATACGACGGATGGTTTCCAGAATACCTGTATCCCTCTCCAATATAAGGACATTTCCAACATAAATACAGTTTTCTTCAAAATTTAGAAAATTTTCACACAAATATCAATACTTACCCCAGAAAGAAGAAGTTCTCTCTTTGGTATCGCTCGTTGTCGTTGGCAAAATATACTTTTCTCAACAAAATATTGTTTTTCATCCCTAGAAATAGCATTTTCTCAACAAAATACTGGCTTTCATCATCCCCAGAAGAAGACCATTCCTCTAAAAAATGATGCTTTGTAGCATAACAGGACTAATTGTTTCCAGAATGCCTGTTTCCCCCTACAAAATAAGGACATTTCCACCCAAAATATCTATTTCTGTCACAATTTAGAACATTTTCCCAAGAATATCAATACCTACAACAGAAATAGGTTATCTCTTAAGTATCGCTCTTGGTCGTTGAAAAAATATACTTTTCTAAACAAAATAATGCTTTTCATCTTTAGAAATAGCATTTTCTCAACAAAATAATGCTTTTCATCATCCCCAAATAAGACTTTTCCTCTAAAAAATGATGGTATGTAGCATAGCAGGACGCATTGTTTCCAGAATACCTGTTTCCCCCTACAAAAGAAGGACATTTCCACCCTAAATGGCAATTTCTGTCACAATTTAGAACATTTTCACACGAATATCAATACTTACCCCAGAAAGAATAAGCTCTCTCTTCATTATCGCTTGTGGTCGTTGCCAAAATAAACTAGTCTAAGCAAAATACTGGCTTTCTTCATCCCAAAAGAAGACTTTTCCTCCAAAAAATGATGCTTTCTTGCATAATAGGACGGATTGTTTCTAGAATACTTGTTTCCATCTCCAATATAAGGACATTTCCAACCGCAATACCAATTTCTGTCCCAATTTAGAAAATTTTCACAAGTATATCAATACTCACTGCAGAAATAAGACGTTCTCTCTTAAGCTTGTGATCCATGACAGAATGTTATTTTCTAAACAAAATAATGCTTTTCATCCCTAGAAATAGCATTTTCTCAACAAAATACTGGCTTTCATCTTCCCAAGAAGACTTCTCCTCTAAAGAGTGATGCTTTGTTGCATAATAGTACGCATTGTTTCCAGAATACCTGTTTCCCCCTACAAAAGAAGGACATTTCCACTTAGAACATTTTCACATGAATATCCATACGTACCCCAGAAATTGGAAGTTCTTTTAGGATGTATTGTTTCCAGAGTACCTGTTTTCCCATACAAAATAAGGACATTTCCACCCTAAATGGCAATTTCTGTCTCAATTTAGAACATTTTCACACGAATATCAATACTTACCCCAGAAAGAAGAAGTTCTCTCTTAAGAATCGCTCGTGGTCGTTCCCAAAATATACATTTCTAAACAAATTAATGCTTTTCATCCCTTAAAATAACATTTTCTCAACAAAATACTGCCTTTCTTCATCCCCAAATAAGACTTTTCCTCCAAAAAATGATGCTTTCTAACATAATACGACGGATGGTTTCCAGAATACCTGTATCCCTCTCCAATATAAGGTCATTTCCAACATAAATACAGTTTTCTTCAAAATTTAGAAAATTTTCACACAAATATCAATACTTACCCCAGAAAGAAGAAGTTCTCTCTTTGGTATCGCTCGTTGTCGTTGGCAAAATATACTTTTCTCAACAAAATATTGTTTTTCATCCCTAGAAATAGCATTTTCTCAACAAAATACTGGCTTTCATCATCCCCAGAAGAAGACCATTCCTCTAAAAAATGATGCTTTGTAGCATAACAGGACTAATTGTTTCCAGAATGCCTGTTTCCCCTACAAAATAAGGACATTTCCACCCGAAATATCTATTTCTATGTCACAATTTAGAACATTTTTCCAAGAATATCAATACCTACAACAGAAATAGGTTATCTCTTAAGTATCGCTCTTGGTCGTTGAAAAAATATACTTTTCTAAACAAAATAATGCTTTTCATCTTTAGAAATAGCATTTTCTCAACAAAATAATGGTTTTCATCATCCCCAAATAAGACTTTTCCTCTAAAAAATGATGGTATGTAGCATAGCAGGACGCATTGTTTCCAGAATACCTGTTTCCCCCTACAAAAGAAGGACATTTCCACCCTAAATGGCAATTTCTGTCACAATTTAGAACATTTTCACACGAATATCAATACTTACCCCAGAAAGAATAAGCTCTCTCTTCATTATCGCTTGTGGTCGTTGCCAAAATAAACTAATCTAAGCAAAATACTGGCTTTCTTCATCCCAAAAGAAGACTTTTCCTCCAAAAAATGATGCTTTCTTGCATAATAGGACGATTGTTTCTAGAATACCTGTTTCCATCTCCAATATAAGGACATTTCCAACCGCAATACCAATTTCTGTCCCAATTTAGAAAATTTTCACAAGTATATCAATACTCACCGCAGAAATAAGACGTTCTCTCTTAAGCTTGTGATCCATGACAGAATATTATTTTCTAAACAAAATAATGCTTTTCATCCCTAGAAATAGCATTTTCTCAACAAAATTCTGGCTTTCATCTTCCCAAGAAGACTTCTTCTCTTAAGAATGATGCTTTGTTGCATAATAGTACGCATTGTTTCCAGAATACCTGTTTCCCCCTACAAAAGAAGGACATTTCCACTTAGAACATTTTCACATGAATATCCATACGTACACCAGAAATTGGAAGTTCTTTTAGGATGTATTGTTTCCAGAGTACCTGTTTTCCCATACAAAATAAGGACATTTCCACCCTAAATGGCAATTTCTGTCACAATTTAGAACATTTTCACACGAATATCAATACTTACCCCAGAAAGAAGAAGTTCTCTCTTAAGAATCGCTCGTGGTCGTTCCCAAAATATACATTTCTAAACAAATTAATGCTTTTCATCCCTTAAAATAACATTTTCTCAACAAAATACTGCCTTTCTTCATCCCCAAATAAGACTTTTCCTCCAAAAAATGATGCTTTCTAACATAATACGACAGATGGTTTCCAGAATACCTGTATCCCTCTCCAATATAAGGACATTTCCAACCTAAATAGAGTTTTCTTCAAAATTTAGAAAATTTTCACACAAATATCAATACTTACCCCAGAAAGAAGAAGTTCTCTCTTTGGTATCGCTCGTTGTCGTTGGCAAAATATACTTTTCTCAACAAAATATTGTTTTTCATCCCTAGAAATAGCATTTTCTCAACAAAATACTGGCTTTCATCATCCCCAGAAGAAGACCATTCCTCTAAAAAATGATGCTTTGTAGCATAACAGGACTAATTGTTTCCAGAATGCCTGTTTCCCCCTACAAAATAAGGACATTTCCACCCGAAATATCTATTTCTGTCACAATTTAGAACATTTTCCCAAGAATATCAATACCTACAACAGAAATAGGTTATCTCTTAAGTATCGCTCTTGGTCGTTGAAAAAATATACTTTTCTAAACAAAATAATGCTTTTCATCTTTAGAAATAGCATTTTCTCAACAAAATAATGCTTTTCATCATCCCCAAATAAGACTTTTCCTCTCAAAAATGATGGTATGTAGCATAGCAGGACGCATTGTTTCCAGAATACCTGTTTCCCCCTACAAAAGAAGGACATTTCCACCCTAAATGGCAATTTCTGTCACAATTTAGAACATTTTCACACGAATATCAATACTTACCCCAGAAAGAATAAGCTCTCTCTTCATTATCGCTTGTGGTCGTTGCCAAAATAAACTAGTCTAAACAAAATACTGGCTTTCTTCATCCCAAAAGAAGACTTTTCCTCCAAAAAATGATGCTTTCTAGCATAATAGGACGGATTGTTTCTAGAATAACCTGTTTCCATCTCCAATATAAGGACATTTCCAACCGCAATACCAATTTCTGTCCCAATTTAGAAAATTTTCACAAGTATATCAATACTCACCGCAGAAATAAGACGTTCTCTCTTAAGCTTGTGATCCATGACAGAATGTTATTTTCTAAACAAAATAATGCTTTTCATCCCTAGAAATAGCATTTTCTCAACAAAATACTGGCTTTCATCTTCCCAAGAAGACTTCTCCTCTAAAGAATGATGCTTTGTTGCATAATAGTACGCATTGTTTCCAGAATACCTGTTTCCCCCTACAAAAGAAGGACATTTCCACTTAGAACATTTTCACATGAATATCCATACGTACACCAGAAATTGGAAGTTCTTTTAGGATGTATTGTTTCCAGAGTACCTGTTTTCCCATACAAAATAAGGACATTTCCACCCTAAATGGCAATTTCTGTCACAATTTAGAACATTTTCACACGAATATTAATACTTACCCCAGAAAGAAGAAGTTCTCTCTTAAGAATCGCTCGTGGTCGTTCCCAAAATATACATTTCTAAACAAATTAATGCTTTTCATCCCTTAAAATAACATTTTCTCAACAAAATACTGCCTTTCTTCATCCCCAAATAAGACTTTTCCTCCAAAAAATGATGCTTTCTAACATAATACGACGGATGGTTTCCAGAATACCTGTATCCCTCTCCAATATAAGGACATTTCCAACATAAATACAGTTTTCTTCAAAATTTAGAAAATTTTCACACAAATATCAGTACTTACCCCCAGAAAGAAGAAGTTCTCTCTTTGGTATCGCTCGTTGTCGTTGGCAAAATATACTTTTCTCAACAAAATATTGTTTTTCATCCCTAGAAATAGCATTTTCTCAACAAAATCCTGGCTTTCATCATCCCCAGAAGAAGACCATTCCTCTAAAAAAGGATGCTTTGTAGCATAACAGGACTAATTGTTTCCAGAATGCCTGTTTCCCCCTACAAAATAAGGACATTTCCACCCGAAACATCTATTTCTGTCACAATTTAGAACATTTTCCCAAGAATATCAATACCTACAACAGAAATAGGTTATCTCTTAAGTATCGCTCTTGGTCGTTGAAAAAAATATACTTTTCTAAACAAAATAATGCTTTTCATCTTTAGAAATAGCATTTTCTCAACACAATAATGCTTTTCATCATCCCCAAATAAGACTTTTCCTCTAAAAAATGATGGTATGTAGCATAGCAGGACGCATTGTTTCCAGAATACCTGTTTCCCCCTACAAAAGAAGGGACATTTCCACCCTAAATGGCAATTTATGTCACAATTTAGAACATTTTCACACGAATATCAATACTTACCCCAGAAAGAATAAGCTCTCTCTTCATTATCGCTTGTGGTCGTTGCCAAAATAAACTAGTCTAAGCAAAATACTGGCTTTCTTCATCCCAAAAGAAGACTTTTCCTCCAAAAAATGATGCTTTCTAACATAATAGGACGGATTGTTTCTAGAATACCTGTTTCCATCTCCAATATAAGGACATTTCCAACCCGCAATACCAATTTCTGTCCCAATTTAGAAAATTTTCACAAGTATATCAATACTCACTGCAGAAATAAGACGTTCTCTCTTAAGCTTGTGATCCATGACAGAATATTATTTTCTAAACAAAATAATGCTTTTCATCCCTAGAAATAGCATTTTCTCAACAAAATTCTGGCTTTCATCTTCCCAAGAAGACTTCTTCTCTTAAGAATGATGCTTTGTTGCATAATAGTACGCATTGTTTCCAGAATACCTGTTTCCCCCTACAAAAGAAGGACATTTACACTTAGAACATTTTCACATGAATATCCATACGTACACCAGAAATTGGAAGTTCTTTTAGGATGTATTGTTTCCAGAGTACCTGTTTTCCCATACAAAATAAGGACATTTCCACCCTAAATGGCAATTTCTGTCACAATTTAGAACATTTTCACACGAATATCAATACTTACCCCAGAAAGAAGAAGTTCTCTCTTAAGAATCGCTCGTGGTCGTTCCCAAAATATACATTTCTAAACAAATTAATGCTTTTCATCCCTTAAAATAACATTTTCTCAACAAAAATACTGCCTTTCTTCATCCCCAAATAAGACTTTTCCTCCAAAAAATGATGCTTTCTAACATAATAGGACGGATGGTTTCCAGAATACCTGTATCCCTCTCCAATATAAGGACATTTCCAACCTAAATACAGTTTTCTTCAAAATTTAGAAAATTTTCACACAAATATCAATACTTACCCCAGAAAGAAGAAGATCTCTCTTTGGTATCGCTCGTTGTCGTTGGCAAAATATACTTTTCTCAACAAAATATTGTTTTTCATCCCTAGAAATAGCATTTTCTCAACAAAATACTGGCTTTCATCATCCCCAGAAGAAGACCATTCCTCTAAAAAATGATGCTTTGTAGCATAACAGGACTAATTGTTTCCAGAATGCCTGTTTCCCCCCTACAAAATAAGGACATTTCCACCCGAAATATCTATTTCTGTCACAATTTAGAACATTTTCCCAAGAATATCAATACCTACAACAGAAATAGGTTATTTCTTAAGTATCGCTCTTGGTCGTTGAAAAAATATACTTTTCTAAACAAAATAATGCTTTTCATCTTTAGAAATAGCATTTTCCTCAACAAAATAATGCTTTTCATCATCCCCAAATAAGACTTTTCCTCTCAAAAATGATGGTATGTAGCATAGCAGGACGCATTGTTTCCAGAATACCTGTTTCCCCCCTACAAAAGAAGGACATTTCCACCCTAAATGGCAATTTATGTCACAATTTAGAACATTTTCACACGAATATCAATACTTACCCCAGAAAGAATAAGCTCTCTCTTCATTATCGCTTGTGGTCGTTGCCAAAATAAACTAGTCTAAGCAAAATACTGGCTTTCTTCATCCCAAAAGAAGACTTTTCCTCCAAAAAATGATGCTTTCTAGCATAATAGGACGATTGTTTCTAGAATACCTGTTTCCATCTCCAATATAAGGACATTTCCAACCGCAATACCAATTTCTGTCCCAATTTAGAAAATTTTCACAAGTATATCAATACTCACTGCAGAAATAAGACGTTCTCTCTTAAGCTTGTGATCCATGACAGAATGTTATTTTCTAAACAAAATAATGCTTTTCATCCCTAGAAATAGCATTTTCTCAACAAAATACTGGCTTTCATCTTCCCAAGAAGACTTCTCCTCTAAAGAATGATGCTTTGTTGCATAATAGTACGCATTGTTTCCAGAATACCTGTTTCCCCCCTACAAAAGAAGGACATTTCCACTTAGAACATTTTCACATGAATATCCATACGTACACCAGAAAATTGGAAGTTCTTTTAGGATGTATTGTTTCCAGAGTACCTGTTTTCCCATACAAAATAAGGACATTTCCACCCTAAATGGCAATTTCTGTCACAATTTAGAACATTTTCACACGAATATCAATACTTACCCCAGAAAGAAGAAGTTCTCTCTTAAGAATCGCTCGTGGTCGTTCCCAAAATATACATTTCTAAACAAATTAATGCTTTTCATCCCTTAAAATAACATTTTCTCAACAAAATACTGCCTTTCTTCATCCCCAAATAAGACTTTTCCTCCAAAAAATGATGCTTTCTAACATAATAGGACGGATGGTTTCCAGAATACCTGTATCCCTCTCCAATATAAGGACATTTCCAACATAAATACAGTTTTCTTCAAAATTTAGAAAATTTTCACACAAATATCAATACTTACCCCAGAAAGAAGAAGTTCTCTCTTTGGTATCGCTCGTTGTCGTTGGCAAAATATACTTTTCTCAACAAAATATTGTTTTTCATCCCTAGAAATAGCATTTTCTCAACAAAATACTGGCTTTCATCATCCCCAGAAGAAGACCATTCCTCTAAAAAATGATGCTTTGTAGCATAACAGGACTAATTGTTTCCAGAATGCCTGTTTCCCCCCTACAAAATAAGGACATTTCCACCCGAAATATCTATTTCTGTCACAATTTAGAACATTTTCCCAAGAATATCAATACCTACAACAGAAATAGGTTATCTCTTAAGTATCGCTCTTGGTCGTTGAAAAAATATACTTTTCTAAACAAAATAATGCTTTTCATCTTTAGAAATAGCATTTTCTCAACAAAATAATGCTTTTCATCATCCCCAAATAAGACTTTTCCTCTCAAAAATGATGGTATGTAGCATAGCAGGACGCATTGTTTCCAGAATACCTGTTTCCCCCTACAAAAGAAGGACATTTCCACCCTAAATGGCAATTTCTGTCACAATTTAGAACATTTTCACACGAATATCAATACTTACCCCAGAAAGAATAAGCTCTCTCTTCATTATCGCTTGTGGTCGTTGCCAAAATAAACTAGTCTAAACAAAATACTGGCTTTCTTCATCCCAAAAGAAGACTTTTCCTCCAAAAAATGATGCTTTCTAGCATAATAGGACGGATTGTTTCTAGAATACCTGTTTCCATCTCCAATATAAGGACATTTCCAACCGCAATACCAATTTCTGTCCCAATTTAGAAAATTTTCACAAGTATATCAATACTCACTGCAGAAATAAGACGTTCTCTCTTAAGCTTGTGATCCATGACAGAATGTTATTTTCTAAACAAAATAATGCTTTTCATCCCTAGAAATAGCATTTTCTCAACAAAATACTGGCTTTCATCTTCCCAAGAAGACTTCTCCTCTAAAGAATGATGCTTTGTTGCATAATAGTACGCATTGTTTCCAGAATACCTGTTTCCCCCTACAAAAGAAGGACATTTCCACTTAGAACATTTTCACATGAATATCCATACGTACACCAGAAATTGGAAGTTCTTTTAGGATGTATTGTTTCCAGAGTACCTGTTTTCCCATACAAAATAAGGACATTTCCACCCTAAATGGCAATTTCTGTCACAATTTAGAACATTTTCACACGAATATCAATACTTACCCCAGAAAGAAGAAGTTCTCTCTTAAGAATCGCTCGTGGTCGTTCCCAAAATATACATTTCTAAACAAATTAATGCTTTTCATCCCTTAAAATAACATTTTCTCAACAAAATACTGCCTTTCTTCATCCCCAAATAAGACTTTTCCTCCAAAAAATGATGCTTTCTAACATAATAGGACGGATGGTTTCCAGAATACCTGTATCCCTCTCCAATATAAGGACATTTCCAACATAAATACAGTTTTCTTCAAAATTTAGAAAATTTTTCACACAAATATCAATACTTACCCCAGAAAGAAGAAGTTCTCTCTTTGGTATCGCTCGTTGTCGTTGGCAAAATATACTTTTCTCAACAAAATATTGTTTTTTCATCCCTAGAAATAGCATTTTCTCAACAAAATACTGGCTTTCATCATCCCCAGAAGAAGACCATTCCTCTAAAAAATGATGCTTTGTAGCATAACAGGACTAATTGTTTCCAGAATGCCTGTTTCCCCCTACAAAATAAGGACATTTCCACCCGAAATATCTATTTCTGTCACAATTTAGAACATTTTCCCAAGAATATCAATACCTACAACAGAAATAGGTTATCTCTTAAGTATCGCTCTTGGTCGTTGAAAAAATATACTTTTCTAAACAAAATAATGCTTTTCATCTTTAGAAATAGCATTTTCTCAACAAAATAATGGTTTTCATCATCCTCCCAAATAAGACTTTTCCCTCTCAAAAATGATGGTATGTAGCATAGCAGGACGCATTGTTTCCAGAATACCTGTTTCCCCCTACAAAAGAAGGACATTTCCACCCTAAATGGCAATTTCTGTCACAATTTAGAACATTTTCACACGAATATCAATACTTACCCCAGAAAGAATAAGCTCTCTCTTCATTATCGCTTGTGGTCGTTGCCAAAATAAACTAGTCTAAACAAAATACTGGCTTTCTTCATCCCAAAAGAAGACTTTTCCTCCAAAAAATGATGCTTTCTAGCATAATAGGACGGATTGTTTCTAGAATACCTGTTTCCATCTCCAATATAAGGACATTTCCAACCGCAATACCAATTTCTGTCCCAATTTAGAAAATTTTCACAAGTATATCAATACTCACTGCAGAAATAAGACGTTCTCTCTTAAGCTTGTGATCCATGACAGAATGTTATTTTCTAAACAAAATAATGCTTTTCATCCCTAGAAATAGCATTTTCTCAACAAAATTCTGGCTTTCATCTTCCCAAGAAGACTTCTTCTCTTAAGAATGATGCTTTGTTGCATAATAGTACGCATTGTTTCCAGAATACCTGTTTCCCCCTACAAAAGAAGGACATTTCCACTTAGAACATTTTCACATGAATATCCATACGTACACCAGAAATTGGAAGTTCTTTTAGGATGTATTGTTTCCAGAGTACCTGTTTTCCCATACAAAATAAGGACATTTCCACCCTAAATGGCAATTTCTGTCACAATTTAGAACATTTTCACACGAATATCAATACTTACCCCAGAAAGAAGAAGTTCTCTCTTAAGAATCGCTCGTGGTCGTTCCCAAAATATACATTTCTAAACAAATTAATGCTTTTCATCCCTTAAAATAACATTTTCTCAACAAAATACTGCCTTTCTTCATCCCCAAATAAGACTTTTCCTCCAAAAAATGATGCTTTCTAACATAATAGGACGGATGGTTTCCAGAATACCTGTATCCCTCTCCAATATAAGGACATTTCCAACCTAAATACAGTTTTCTTCAAAATTTAGAAAATTTTCACACAAATATCAATACTTACCCCAGAAAGAAGAAGATCTCTCTTTGGTATCGCTCGTTGTCGTTGGCAAAATATACTTTTCTCAACAAAATATTGTTTTTCATCCCTAGAAATAGCATTTTCTCAACAAAATACTGGCTTTCATCATCCCCAGAAGAAGACCATTCCTCTAAAAAATGATGCTTTGTAGCATAACAGGACTAATTGTTTCCAGAATGCCTGTTTCCCCCTACAAAATAAGGACATTTCCACCCGAAATATCTATTTCTGTCACAATTTAGAACATTTTCCCAAGAATATCAATACCTACAACAGAAATAGGTTATCTCTTAAGTATCGCTCTTGGTCGTTGAAAAAATATACTTTTCTAAACAAAATAATGCTTTTCATCTTTAGAAATAGCATTTTCTCAACAAAATAATGCTTTTCATCATCCCCAAATAAGACTTTTCCTCTCAAAAATGATGGTATGTAGCATAGCAGGACGCATTGTTTCCAGAATACCTGTTTCCCCCTACAAAAGAAGGACATTTCCACCCTAAATGGCAATTTATGTCACAATTTAGAACATTTTCACACGAATATCAATACTTACCCCAGAAAGAATAAGCTCTCTCTTCATTATCGCTTGTGGTCGTTGCCAAAATAAACTAGTCTAAGCAAAATACTGGCTTTCTTCATCCCAAAAGAAGACTTTTCCTCCAAAAAATGATGCTTTCCAGCATAATAGGACGATTGTTTCTAGAATACCTGTTTCCATCTCCAATATAAGGACATTTCCAACCGCAATACCAATTTCTGTCCCAATTTAGAAAATTTTCACAAGTATATCAATACTCACTGCAGAAATAAGACGTTCTCTCTTAAGCTTGTGATCCATGACAGAATGTTAT
This sequence comes from Excalfactoria chinensis, assembly GCF_039878825.1. Taxonomy (NCBI): domain Eukaryota; kingdom Metazoa; phylum Chordata; class Aves; order Galliformes; family Phasianidae; genus Excalfactoria; species Excalfactoria chinensis. The sequence continues at coordinate 25,178 of NW_027315615.1, forward strand.
TTTCTAAACAAAATAATGCTTTTCATCCCTAGAAATAGCATTTTCTCAACAAAATACTGGCTTTCATCTTCCCAAGAAGACTTCTCCTCTAAAGAATGATGCTTTGTTGCATAATAGTACGCATTGTTTCCAGAATACCTGTTTCCCCCTACAAAAGAAGGACATTTCCACTTAGAACATTTTCACATGAATATCCATACGTACACCAGAAATTGGAAGTTCTTTTAGGATGTATTGTTTCCAGAGTACCTGTTTTCCCATACAAAATAAGGACATTTCCACCCTAAATGGCAATTTCTGTCACAATTTAGAACATTTTCACACGAATATCAATACTTACCCCAGAAAGAAGAAGTTCTCTCTTAAGAATCGCTCGTGGTCGTTCCCAAAATATACATTTCTAAACAAATTAATGCTTTTCATCCCTTAAAATAACATTTTCTCAACAAAATACTGCCTTTCTTCATCCCCAAATAAGACTTTTCCTCCAAAAAATGATGCTTTCTAACATAATAGGACGGATGGTTTCCAGAATACCTGTATCCCTCTCCAATATAAGGACATTTCCAACATAAATACAGTTTTCTTCAAAATTTAGAAAATTTTCACACAAATATCAATACTTACCCCAGAAAGAAGAAGTTCTCTCTTTGGTATCGCTCGTTGTCGTTGGCAAAATATACTTTTCTCAACAAAATATTGTTTTTCATCCCTAGAAATAGCATTTTCTCAACAAAATACTGGCTTTCATCATCCCCAGAAGAAGACCATTCCTCTAAAAAATGATGCTTTGTAGCATAACAGGACTAATTGTTTCCAGAATGCCTGTTTCCCCCTACAAAATAAGGACATTTCCACCCGAAATATCTATATCTGTCACAATTTAGAACATTTTCCCAAGAATATCAATACCTACAACAGAAATAGGTTATCTCTTAAGTATCGCTCTTGGTCGTTGAAAAAATATACTTTTCTAAACAAAATAATGCTTTTCATCTTTAGAAATAGCATTTTCTCAACAAAATAATGCTTTTCATCATCCCCAAATAAGACTTTTCCTCTAAAAAATGATGGTATGTAGCATAGCAGGACGCATTGTTTCCAGAATACCTGTTTCCCCCTACAAAAGAAGGACATTTCCACCCTAAATGGCAATTTCTGTCACAATTTAGAACATTTTCACACGAATATCAATACTTACCCCAGAAAGAATAAGCTCTCTCTTCATTATCGCTTGTGGTCGTTGCCAAAATAAACTAGTCTAAACAAAATACTGGCTTTCTTCATCCCAAAAGAAGACTTTTCCTCCAAAAAATGATGCTTTCCAGCATAATAGGACGGATTGTTTCTAGAATACCTGTTTCCATCTCCAATATAAGGACATTTCCAACCGCAATACCAATTTCTGTCCCAATTTAGAAAATTTTCACAAGTATATCAATACTCACTGCAGAAATAAGACGTTCTCTCTTAAGCTTGTGATCCATGACAGAATGTTATTTTCTAAACAAAATAATGCTTTTCATCCCTAGAAATAGCATTTTCTCAACAAAATACTGGCTTTCATCTTCCCAAGAAGACTTCTCCTCTAAAGAATGATGCTTTGTTGCATAATAGTACGCATTGTTTCCAGAATACCTGTTTCCCCCTACAAAAGAAGGACATTTCCACTTAGAACATTTTCACATGAATATCCATACGTACACCAGAAATTGGAAGTTCTTTTAGGATGTATTGTTTCCAGAGTACCTGTTTTCCCATACAAAATAAGGACATTTCCACCCTAAATGGCAATTTCTGTCACAATTTAGAACATTTTCACACGAATATTAATACTTACCCCAGAAAGAAGAAGTTCTCTCTTAAGAATCGCTCGTGGTCGTTCCCAAAATATACATTTCTAAACAAATTAATGCTTTTCATCCCTTAAAATAACATTTTCTCAACAAAATACTGCCTTTCTTCATCCCCAAATAAGACTTTTCCTCCAAAAAATGATGCTTTCTAACATAATAGGACGGATGGTTTCCAGAATACCTGTATCCCTCTCCAATATAAGGACATTTCCAACCTAAATACAGTTTTCTTCAAAATTTAGAAAATTTTCACACAAATATCAATACTTACCCCAGAAAGAAGAAGATCTCTCTTTGGTGTCGCTCGTTGTCGTTGGCAAAATATACTTTTCTCAACAAAATATTGTTTTTCATCCCTAGAAATAGCATTTTCTCAACAAAATACTGGCTTTCATCATCCCCAGAAGAAGACCATTCCTCTAAAAAATGATGCTTTGTAGCATAACAGGACTAATTGTTTCCAGAATGCCTGTTTCCCCCTACAAAATAAGGACATTTCCACCCGAAATATCTATATCTGTCACAATTTAGAACATTTTCCCAAGAATATCAATACCTACAACAGAAATAGGTTATCTCTTAAGTATCGCTCTTGGTCGTTGAAAAAATATACTTTTCTAAACAAAATAATGCTTTTCATCTTTAGAAATAGCATTTTCTCAACAAAATAATGCTTTTCATCATCCCCAAATAAGACTTTTCCTCTAAAAAATGATGGTATGTAGCATAGCAGGACGCATTGTTTCCAGAATACCTGTTTCCCCCTACAAAAGAAGGACATTTCCACCCTAAATGGCAATTTCTGTCACAATTTAGAACATTTTCACACGAATATCAATACTTACCCCAGAAAGAATAAGCTCTCTCTTCATTATCGCTTGTGGTCGTTGCCAAAATAAACTAGTCTAAACAAAATACTGGCTTTCTTCATCCCAAAAGAAGACTTTTCCTCCAAAAAATGATGCTTTCCAGCATAATAGGACGGATTGTTTCTAGAATACCTGTTTCCATCTCCAATATAAGGACATTTCCAACCGCAATACCAATTTCTGTCCCAATTTAGAAAATTTTCACAAGTATATCAATACTCACTGCAGAAATAAGACGTTCTCTCTTAAGCTTGTGATCCATGACAGAATGTTATTTTCTAAACAAAATAATGCTTTTCATCCCTAGAAATAGCATTTTCTCAACAAAATACTGGCTTTCATCTTCCCAAGAAGACTTCTCCTCTAAAGAATGATGCTTTGTTGCATAATAGTACGCATTGTTTCCAGAATACCTGTTTCCCCCTACAAAAGAAGGACATTTCCACTTAGAACATTTTCACATGAATATCCATACGTACACCAGAAATTGGAAGTTCTTTTAGGATGTATTGTTTCCAGAGTACCTGTTTTCCCATACAAAATAAGGACATTTCCACCCTAAATGGCAATTTCTGTCACAATTTAGAACATTTTCACACGAATATTAATACTTACCCCAGAAAGAAGAAGTTCTCTCTTAAGAATCGCTCGTGGTCGTTCCCAAAATATACATTTCTAAACAAATTAATGCTTTTCATCCCTTAAAATAACATTTTCTCAACAAAATACTGCCTTTCTTCATCCCCAAATAAGACTTTTCCTCCAAAAAATGATGCTTTCTAACATAATAGGACGGATGGTTTCCAGAATACCTGTATCCCTCTCCAATATAAGGACATTTCCAACCTAAATACAGTTTTCTTCAAAATTTAGAAAATTTTCACACAAATATCAATACTTACCCCAGAAAGAAGAAGATCTCTCTTTGGTATCGCTCGTTGTCGTTGGCAAAATATACTTTTCTCAACAAAATATTGTTTTTCATCCCTAGAAATAGCATTTTCTCAACAAAATACTGGCTTTCATCATCCCCAGAAGAAGACCATTCCTCTAAAAAATGATGCTTTGTAGCATAACAGGACTAATTGTTTCCAGAATGCCTGTTTCCCCCTACAAAATAAGGACATTTCCACCCGAAATATCTATTTTTGTATAACTTTAGGACATTTCCACACGAATATCAATACTTGCACCGGAAATAGGAAGTTCTCTGTTAGGTATCGCTTGTGATCCTTCCCAAAACAAAACATATATTTCTAAACAAAATAATGCATTTCATCCCTATGGATAGCTTTTACTCAACAAAATACTGAGTTTCATCCCTATTAGAAGACTTTTCCTTTAAGAATGTTGCTTTGCAGCATAATAGGATGTATTGTTTCCAGAGTACCTGTTTTCCCATACAAAATAAGGACATTTCCACCCTAAATGGCAATTTCTGTCACAATTTAGAACATTTTCACACAAATATCAATACTTACCCCAGAAAGAAGAAGTTGTCTCTTAAGAATCGCTCCCAAAATATACATTTCTCAACAAAATATTGTTTTTCATCCCTTAAAATAGCATTTTCTCAACGAAATATTCCTTTCTTCATCCCCAAATAAAGACTTTTCCTCTAAAAAATGATGCTTGTAGCATAATAGGACGCACTGTTTCCAGAGTAGCTGTTTTCCCCTAGAAAATTTGAACATTTCCAACCTTAATGCAGATTTCTGTCAAAATTTAGAAAATTTTCACAGGAATATCAATAATCAACCCAGAAATATGAAGTTGTCTGTTAAGTATCACTCTTAATCCTTTCAAAAATGTACTTTCCAAACAAAATAATGACTTTCATCCCTAAAAACAGCTTTTACTCAACAAAATACTGGCTTTCATCATTACAGTGCACCAGGAGCTGCTCTCGGATGAAGGCTGCCACCACATCCCAGACGGCAACTTGCTCTGGAGGGCAAAGGAAAAGCTGGTCACACTCTGCTTCTGCCTCTTCCTGGCACCCCTCCCACTGCTGGGCAGGATGGAGGTGGCAGATGGAAAAGTGTCGTCTCCATCCCAAGACTGGCTGCAGCATCGCTCCCATGGTGGCTGTGGGCCCGTGTACCTTCAGTTTCACTGCACGTCTGCCCAGAGGCACGGCCCACCAACCTCGCTCATCCCAGGTTGCTCCTTGTTGGCGTCAGCCATGCTGGAGCTCATCCTTCAGATGCGTCTGCTCTGTACCAGATGCTCTGATGGGATGCAGGACCCACCTCCGTGCTCTGCCTTCACCCCCCTCCCGGGTGGCCGTGTCACAAACGCCACCACGGCAACGCGGTGACATCATGGCCAGCTGCCCATTATGATGCTGGCACTGCTGCCTGCCCCACCTGGCACTGCTGACCCATCTCTGCTTTCTCCCTCTCTTGGGCCTGTGAGTTGAGGGGTGACCCTGGGGCGAGGATGGGGCTGGGATGTGTTGCTGTTCTCTCAGTTCCCATGTCCTGCCCTGGTTCTCTTGGCTGCTGCCAGTCCTTCTCCTGCCCTGAGTCCTTGGGCACAAACCCTGCAGGGACAAGGCTCCTCCTTGCCAGTGCAGCACTCTGACATCCTCTGATGACCAGTGCTGCCCTCTGGTGAGCAGTGAAGACCCCGATGATCAGTGACACCCTCTGATGATCAATAAATCCCTCAGCAAACCTACACTCTCTGTGTCTGTGTCCTTGTTCTCATGCTCAGCAGGGACCGGCCACCTCAAAGTTCTGGGAGGCCTCCCCAGCTCCATGCCATGCACACCATGTCCTGCATCCCTGTGGGCTTCCCCACCCTCTCTCATCATCTGCTCCAAAGTCCTAAAGGATGCAGCTCCTCATGCTGCCATCAACCCCAGTACCCTCCCTCTGCTCTCTCTCAGTTCCTCCGTACATTTCCTCCCAAAGCCTTCACCCTTTGATCTGCCTCTGCATGGACACAGTGTGACCACAACACCCTACTTTTAGCCCCTCTCTTATTGCAGCCACTTGTCACTCCTTTGGGTCTCCTTTAGGCCGCTTGCCTCAGTGCCCCAACCCCCTACCCATCACCCATAACAAGGGCTGCATATTCCCTTCCATGGACACCTCCAATCTCCAGATGACCAATGAAGCCCTCTGATGACTGGTGACACCCCATCTTGACCAATGAAGCCTTCTGATGGTCAGTGAACATCTCTGACAACCTGTGGAGCCCTCTGACAACCAGAAAAGCCTTCAGATGACCGCAGTCACCTGCTCTGGACACGTTCCAGAGTTGTGATGTCTTCCGTGCAGTGAGGGGCCCAAAAGTGGACACAGCATGGGAGATGTGGCCTCACCAGAGCTGAGTACAAGGGGACAATCACTGCCCCGTTCCTGCTGGCAACGCTGTTTCTGATACAAGCCAGAATGCTGTTGGCCTTCTTGGCCTGCTGGGCACACCGCTGGCTCCTGTTCCTCTGAGCATCGACCAGTGCCCCCAGGTCCAGTTCCTCTACACAGCCTTCCAGTCACTGCCCCACGCCTGGAGCTTTGCCTGGGGTTGCTGTGGCCAAAGGGCAGGACCCAGCTCTTGGTCTTGTTGAACCTCATCCCATTGGCTTCAGCCCAGCCATCCAGCCCGTCCAGATCCTTATGTGCTTACCATGGTGGAGGCGACCGCTGGGTGGCTTGAAACATACGCAGTACCCCATGCTACCCTCTAAAGACCATATTAGGTCTCAAGAAACAAGTCCTGTGTGACATGGCACTCCAGAAAGAACCGAGTCAGATAATGGGGCTCATTTCAACATTGTGTTGTAAACACTCGGGCCAAAGATCATGGCACAGAGTGGATTTATCACATCCCCTACCAGACACCAGCTTCTGGTAAATCTGAATGCCAAAATGGGTTGTTAAAAACCATGTTGAAAGCAATGGGTGGTGGAACATTGAAGCACTGGGAGAAGCGTTGGGCAGAAGCCACTTGGTCAATCCAAGAGGATCTGTCAATCATGATGGTCCTAGCCAATCCAGCCCCCTTCATACTTCAGAGGGAGATACGGTCCCTTCAGGGCATGTAAAGAACATGCTGGGAAAAACAGTTTGGGTCTTGCCAGCTTCTGGAAGGGCAGACCTCTCTGTGGAACTGCTCAGGGAGCTGGGTTCCCTTGTTGGGTGATGGAGACAAATGGGGCTGTTCAGTGTGCAACCAGAAGGGAATCTGATGTTGGGGGAGGGCAGTCAGTAATTCCATGCACATGTTTGTGCGTGCGTGAGTTTAATGCTTGTGAATTACTGTTTCTTGTTTGTGTGTATTAAACACGCTGCAGTGATGTGGAATAAGGGGTGGAATGTCACTGTTTGATGATTGTTGGTTATCGGTACCCCACATCACAGCACCATGTAGTGCACTGGGAGCTAAAGAGTTCATCCTGCGGGCACTGGAGAAGAAAAACTCCTGCATTCCCCAGCAGGCTGTTGGCTGTGCTGTTCTCATTCCTGCTTAGGGGCAATAATACATGTAAGGCCTCAGTAGCTCATCTGACATCCCTTTTCCTTCGGCTCTCCTCCCTGCTGCTCCACCTGACAGCGTGTTTCCCCTCAGCGTTACGGTGAGGCCTTTCCACCTCTTGGACACTCTCATTCTATTTGATTGATTAGCTTCAATCCTCATCATATTTTTTTACAGTATGCTACTTAGCATTCCCACACCATATTTAGTAAATCACTTTCTTTCTCCTCAGATCGTTGCTGCTGTTTTTTGTTGTTTTGGTGTCCCCGGATTCCCCTTTCCGGAGGCATGGATTCACAAATCCCTCTGCATTGTTGCTCACGGAACCGGGCCAAACCAGCCTGTAACCCACTGGCAGCTCCCCTCTGATCAGTGGTGAAGATGGCGCTTTGTGGCCTTGTTCCCACCAGGGGTGGTTCATTCTACGATGCTGTGTGTCCCCTTGGGCCAACATTACTCCTTTGGCACTGAAATCCAAGCCCATACCTCTCCATCTCTATTCCCAAGGGATCCTCCTTCGCCACCCTCTCCCCAGTCCCAGATTTCATCTCCAACCCCCAAAATCTTCCAATATCTTCCCATCCCTCCTCTCAGATCCTTTCCACTGTGCTGATGCAGACAGTCTCCCACCGATGGCTGTCAGCCCCCACAGCACCACCACAGCGCTTTTGCTGCCTTCACAAAGAACCTAAAAGAGCTTTTTTTGGTCCCAGTTTGCTTCCCCCCCCCTCACCCAGTGCAGTTCTGAAAGCACTCTGCCTTTTGGTGGGGCACAAAGTTGCTGCTGTCAGCCCCGGGGTGCTAACAAATGCTGCCCCATCTGGCATTGGGGTGCTGATTGATAAAGGGCTGCCCCATTTGGCATTGGGGTGCTGATTGATAAAGGGCCATCCCCATCTGGCATTGGGGTGCTGATTGATAAAGGGCCGTCCCCATCTGGCATTGGGGTGCTGACAAAGGGCCACCCCATTTGGCACCTCTGCATGGCTGGTCCCACTCAGTGTTGAGGGGAGGAATCCTTTTCCATCCAGGTCAGCAAAGGGTTATTTGCTGCCAGGCCCAATGGTCAGCGTTGGAGTGGGTGCAGTGTTTGTGTTGGAAGGGTCCTTGAAGGTCACAGAGCCATAGGATGGTTTGTGTTGGAAGGTTGATAAGGATTGACCCCAAAAAGTGGGGTACCCTACAAGTGTGGGGCCCTAAAAATGGGGGAAATCAAAAAGGGAGGACCTCGGAAATGAAAAACCCCAAAATGGGGGACCCCAAAAACGGTGTGACCTCCAAACAGGGAGAGAACCCAAAAAGGGGAATCCCAAAAATGGAGGACCCAAAAAATGTGGGACCCCAAATATGGGGCATCCCCAAATGGGGCAGTCAACCCAAATAGGGGAACCCCTAAAAGCGAAGGACCCAAAAAACGGGGATCCCTAAAAAATGGGGAACCCCAATATGGGGAAGAGCAAAAAAAGGGGAGAGCTTAAAAATGGAGGAGACCCCATGGAGCTGGGAACTCCTCCCCAGCCAAGCTGTCATGGATTTGTACCTTTTGCTGCTGGTATCCCACCTCATGACACCCTGTGGAGCACAGAGAAGAACGACACGTCCCAGAGGAGCTCAGTTTCAATTAGACTGTACTCTATTGTGTTATCTTGCATTCCAGTATCACAGTTAGTAGAGTCAGACTTCCTCCTGAGATGGTTGCCGCTGCTCTGTTTGTTTCCCTGAGCCCAGCTCCCATCTCCCTTCCCGTGCAGGAAGATGCTGAGAAGGGCAGCGGGCTCAGCATCTCATCCTGAGGCCAGCCTGCCTGAGGAGGCCACCTGCAGCCCCTCTGGTGGGGGGCCATAGCACACAAGGGGTGAGCATCAGCCTGCAAAGAGCAGAGCTGGGCTCCTGCAGGCAGGGCAGGCAGCAGGCGGGCTCCGAATGGGCAGCAGCCATCAGCGGCTGCATTGCACAGCGTCACAATGGGCTGCTGTGTGACGTGGAACCCAGGAGCAGCATCAGAGCGGCTGCAGGGCGCTGGGTGCCACATCCTGGAGGAGCTTCTGTCTGGAAGCATCTGGAAGGGATGAGCTCCCACGTGGCTGCTGCCAACAAGGAGCGACCCGCGTGTGTGATGCGCACCGAGATCAGCTGGTGGGAGGACGGCCCCGCAACGGGCCGTGCCTCCAGGAGTCCAGATGTCACTACCAAAGGTACGGGGATCCACAGCCAGCACACGGCACCGCTGCCAATGGGTCCTGGCAGTGAGTGGGCCGGAACCAGCGCTCTGCCTCGGGGCTGTCTCTCGTTGGGATCAGGGACGGCGCTGACCCTTTTCAGCTGCCATCTCCCGCTCTAAGGCAGTCGGGGTGCTGGGAACGGGTAGATGCGCTGCAACCCGCTTTTCCTTTGCCCTGCAGAGCGAGTGGCCGTCTGGGATGCCGTGGCCGTCTGTGTGCAACAACGCCTCCTGCTGCACAAGGTGGGTCAGCACCTGCTTCCTGCTGGTCCCCATGGACAGCTGGGCAGTCCCCTTGGCCCTGGGCCGTGCAATGCAGTGACTCTTCCCCTCCCGGAATGCAGGTTCTTCATAGGGACATCCCCCCCTTGAAGTCCCTATGTCGTCCCAATGGGCCTCCCACAGGTGCATCCCTGCTTGAGGCAGGCGGTGCTGGATCTCAGCGCTGATCCCAGCTGCTGGAATCCTGGATTCCATGAAGCTGCTTCTGCTGGGGCTGCCGTGCTGCAGTTTGGAGGGCGGTGGGAGGGAGGGGGGTGGGCAGCTCCTTCCCAAATGTCTCCCGGTTGCCCAGGCCTGCACCTCTCAACAGTGGCAGATCATAGAATCACAATCATAGAATCACAAGGTTGGAAAGGACCTATAAGATCATCCAGTCCAACCGTTGATGATGATGATGATGCAGCAGGACCTGAAGCACGGTCCCTCCCCCAGGCCCTCCTTCAGCCTTAACCCTTGGGCCCTTCCGTTCTCTTCCACTCGTAGGGGATCCGAATTCCCACCTTGGGTTCCTTCGACATCGTCTCCAAACAGATCAGGGCTAAGGAGGGCACCCTGGTTGTGCAGTGGCCTGCGTTTCGCCTGGCCAGGAACCTTCTGGACGTCCACAATCTGATGGGTGATGAGGAACTCCTGACAGGTAGGAGCAGAATTCAACCCTTGCTGCATGTTTGCATTTCCATTGTCAGAAGGAAACCAGCCCCTCTGTGGAGCCCATCTAAGCACAGGGCCATCCTGGGTGGCGAATACAACGAGCAGCACTCAGAAGCAGGGGCACGAGGGCTGCTAAGTGACCAATTCTGACCACCTGGTGTGCTTTTCCAGGCCATAAGGAGGTGGAGCCCCTCAAGTACACCGAGGTGGCCTCAGCTGCATCGGTGTCCCGGCACAGAGTGGAGGCCTGCATCTGCAGCACCACAACCCTCGTCTCCCGCTGCCTGAGGAAGGGGGAGAGCGTTGCCTTTGTCCTGAAGGACATCGGGGTCCTCTTCTTTGAAGGAGCACGAGTCCAAATGAAATTCTACTACGACTTCCTCGAGAAGGTCTGTGGGAAAGCCAACCTGGAAACAGCAGTTTTCAAGGTGAGCTTTTGACCTGGTCAGTCCCACAGCCTTTAACCTGCCTGCGTGTGGCCTGCCGGGACCCGGCCAGCTGCTCGGGCAGCCAAGAGAGCTCCGGTGCTGTCAGCTCTCCCTGCACTCCCGAGTGCCTCAGCCATCACAAGGACGTTCCACCACCTCCCTGCTCCTCCCCTGCAGGTCCCCTGGCTGCTGGACATGGTGGTGTCCCGGGTGGCAGCGGTGGCCTCCCTGACGCTCTCTGGCCGGGTCATCGTCTTTCCTGAGTGAGTATGTTTGTGGATGGAGCCTCTGCTCAGCGCAGCTGCTCGGCTCTCCTTTGCTGTCGTTTCCTCCTTGTGACCACGGCTGTCCTGCCACGAGGACTCGGGGCAGCCAGTGTTGTTTCCGTGCTGCCACGTGGGATGGGCAAACAAGTTTGGTGGCAGAGAATGAAGCCTCTTGTGTTCCAGCTTGTCCTCAGACATCAGAGGGGCTGGGGGGACGCTGAGCTCCGGGGGGATGCCTCATTTGGTGCTGTAAGTCTGGCTGGATTGCCAGTCATAACTGCACTGTCTGCAAAGGATGCGCCGTTAACCAAGAACCCGAGTAATGGGGCTGCCTGCAGTCCCATGGAATGATGGCATTACCCCACAGAGATTGCTGGTTTACCTGGGGAAGCCTGACCGTGTGTGCAAATCAGACCCGACAGGTGACCCCACATGGGGGGGGAGTTAAGCAGGGTGGAGAGAGCCACCAAATTTGGGCACGGGACCTTCACCAGCTCCACAACCAGAGGGATGCTTGCTCTTGAAGTCAGCATATCAGGCTTCCTGGGGTTTGCTGACAGCTCAGGTCTCAGATCGCGTTGCTTAGGGAACTATAATGGAACAGATGATCCACAGCATTCCCTCCTGGAGCTTTTACCTTCTCTCCAGAGGTGGGCACTTTGAGAATCCACCCTTGGGACCTATTGACACGTCCCAGAGCTGTATTGGTTTCTGTCAGGTAGATCTGATGGGAAAGATGAAGGAATTTAGGTGATGTTTTCTTCTTTTCGTGGCCTGGAGTTCTCAGCTGGGTGACCCCATTTCCCAGCACAGCCCCTGGAATTGGGGCGCAGGCAGCTTTGGGGAATGCAGTGTGAAAATCAAGCTGTGAGCAGGCAATCCCGGTGGGCAGCAAGGGCTGCTGGGTCACACCTCCATCCTCTCCTTCTGTACAGGTTTCAGTTGGAGTTTGTCCCCAAACCACCTGCCAGGAAACCATCCAAGGCATCCAGAGAAGTGCCTGGTGAGGGCAAGCAGCAGAAAGCAGAGGGTTTGGCTTTGCCCCCTCTTGGCCGGGACAAGAAAGGTAAAGCAGCAGCCAGCTCCTTTTCGTGCCCCACGCAACCGAGCTGCCATAGGAAAAGCCCCACTCAGTGATCACCCAATGGTTCCAACTCATGCAAAGATTCATGCCTCTCCCAAACACGTGTTGGCCTCATGAAATGAGGATGCCTCATGAAATCTAAGGTGCAGGATGCGGTGTTCCCACATGGCCCCATCCCTGGGTATGGCAGGAGGGCGGGGGATCCTCAGCCCCGTCCTCCCCTTGGGAAATGAGCCCCTAGAAGAGGCTGTCAGCTCACAGACACCACCCAGCTCCTCTTTCCCAAAGCAAAGGTCAGGAAGGCAGGCCCAAATCTGAGTTGCCCCCTTGAGAGGAGGAGCTGGGCAAGAGGGACAGACGTCCCTGGAGGGAGGAAGCATCTGCGAGGGAACCGGAGCAGCCCCCCTGGGTGGTTTGGGACAGGCCTGAGCAGCCCTGCACGTCCCAGAGATGGCAGTTTGACAGCGAATCCCCTCTAATGAGATCTCTCCTTCCCAGGGCCAGGAAAGATCCCTGAGCTGCCATTCTTACTCGGCCGATGGAGCACTGCCCGTAGAGGAGGCGCAGATTCTCTTCCCACAGCAAGGGTGGAGCAGAAGAAGAGCTCTGTGCCCAGGTGAGGCTGGGTGCTCGGGGTTGGGATCCTCATGGGGCTGACCCAGCAAGAGCCCATTCTCCAGACCCACTTCCTGGGGCTGCCCGGCACCTCTGAGTGCAGAGCATGGAGGGGTGGGATGTGGCGGCTGTGAGATCACAGGGCTGATTCCTTTCTGGCCCTCAGGAGAGCCCAAGGGCAGCCTGTGAGCTCTGCTTGGGGAAGGATATTGCCCCAAAGGTGGCTGCAGGATGTGGCCCCAAAGGCGTCACGCACTGAAAAGCATCTCCTCTCCTCTGCTCTTTCAGTCAAGTTCCAGCAGTCCCAGCGATGTCTTCAGCCAAAAAGATGGCCGTGCCCAGCAAAACCCGGAACGAAGGCACAACCAAAAGCACAGCACCACCCACGGGTCCAGCACGGGTAATAAAAGCCCACAGGTGCAAAGAGGAACAAGGTGTGGTGAGGCCAGCACTGAGCAGCCAAGCTCAGCACAAGCTGACAGCCCAAAGTAAAGCAGCAGAGCCAGGCCGCACTCGTGGAGTGGAACCTCATGGCTGCAAGGAAGGAAGAGGAGCAGCAAAGCCGGTGCTGAGCAGCCAGATTGAGGGGAAACACACAGACAGAGCTCCGGCACAAGGGTTGAGTCGAGCTCAGGCTGCTGAACGTCAGTGGGTCAGAAAACAAGCAGTGAAGCCAGCACTGAGCAGCCAGCTTCAGGGCAAACTCATCACCAAAGGGAAGGCATCAGAAATGCATCCAGCACAGCCTCGGAGCCGGAAAGAAGAAAGAGGGGTGGTGAGACCGGCAGTGATGAGCCAGCTTGTGGGCAAATCCACAGCCAAAGCTGCAGTACCAGAGGCAGGTGGAGCCCAGGCAGTGGGATCTCAGAGCATCAGAGAAGGACAAGGAGCAGAGAAAAGCCTCTGTGATGGCAGAGTGCTGGAGGCAAACACAGCGGAGCTGAGTGGCCCTCGTGCAGCCCGGCCTCCATGGATAATACCCAAGATAGTGATTCAACCGCCATCAAGCTCTGCGGGCAGCCTGCCTAAGAAGCCCATCTACGACACCTCCCTTTTGATGCCACCAGCACGCAGCTTCAAGCGCCGCCGACGGTCCCGAGACAGGGCACAAAAGAGGTGTGTGATTCCTACCCGTATCATTTCAGGTTGCCATATCCCTGTAGGAAAGCAGGGGTGGAGGAATGGGGTGGGGGGACCCTCCCGAGACCCCTTGGCACTGAGGGATGGGATGGCTGAATTCCCTGCAGCCTTGGGCTGCTGCATCACAACACATTCTCCTCCTCCTCCAATGCCACGCTGTGCTCTGTTGGCACACCCGGCACACTGAGGCTGATTCTGCAGCATGTGGAAGGCCCATCTAAGTGTGAGTCTGCTCTGGGTTGGAGAGGAACCCGCTGCTTTGCAGCTCGTAGCTCCTCCAGTTCCCTGATGGGAAGAGAAGGGTTTTGGGGGCGGGGTGGTCGCTCAGAGCAAAGCAATTCAGCTGGATACCGAGGGGGGAGGTAGAGAGAGGGAGTGAAATGGCGACCCTGCCCTCAGCATCCTGAGCTGAAGCCTCCGACCGGGTCTGCATGTGGGCAAAGAGCTCCCCAAACCTGTGCTGTTGTTGAAGAGTTCCTCTCCTGTTACAGAAAACAATTGGCCTTGTGAGCGTGGGGATGCAAGGAAGGCTATTGGAACGAGATGAACAGCAGGTGGAAGCAAGGCTGAGAACCAAGGGTGTCTCTGGAAGATGAGGAGAGCAAAAGGAACAGCTCCTGGCTCCGGCTGCCAGTTTCCCTCTGAAATCCCTTCAGATCCCTAGATCTACACCTCCCCTACCACTACAGCCACATGCTGGACCTCAACAGCAACGTCACTTGTGATGTAGGCTGGTTTCTTTAGCAATGGGGATTAGTACATTCATTTAAGTACCAATATATTGGTTTAGCCAAAGGAATCCATAAGTGATAGTTGTGAAACTGTCCATTTCAGCTTTAGTGGGTGAACAGCCCCAGAGACACCCAAAAGAGCCCCATAACCACAACGTAAGACCCTATAGAGCTGCAGAAGAGCTCATAGAGAACCAAAGATCCTCATGGTGCCCCACAGACACCCAACAGAGCCCCATAACTGCCCCAAAGAGCCTCGTAAGACTCCATAGAGCTGCACAAGAGCTCATAGAGAACCGTAGAGCCTTATGGTGCCCACAGACACCCCATAGAGCCCCATAAGGGCCCCACAGAAACCCAGTAGAGCCCATAACCACCCCACAGTGCTCCATATGACCCCATACTGTTGGGAGCTCCCAGAGAGCTGTGGTGGGCTGCTGCAGAGCACGGCATCCTGCCTGAGGGCACCGAGTCCCATAATGAAGCCTCTCCTCTGCTATTGCTTCACTTCTATAATGAGACCTTGAGATAACCACAAACTGCTTCACTTATATATACTGAGACCTTGAAAGAAAAGATTCTTATCTTGTTCTAAATGCAGAAACAACATTTGATTCCCACACTGATAAGATGGGTGATAACAAGAGGGGGGGTCTGCATGCTAAACAACTATTGAATATGGATCCGAATTCCAGGAAATCACTGACTATCTGTTAGGTTTACCTATATCTATGGGGAGAACAGTGGGATCTATGGGGCACTATGGGGCTCTGGTCCCATAACAAAGCCTCTCCTCTTTGTATTGGCAGGAGGAGCCCCTTCAAGCCTACCGAAGGATCAAAGTGGAGGTGCGGAGCAACTGGGGGAACGTGGAATACACCTGTGTGTACCAAGTGGAAATCCTCGGGAACCCCTAAAACCCCCTAAAAAAAACCCTAAAACCCCCTAAAAACCACTAAAAACCGCTAAAAAACCCTAATAAACCCTAAAAACCCCTAAACTCTGATGTCTACCAGAGGGTTTTAATTAGGGATTGATCATTCAATGAAGAGATGTTGATAACTTTCTGCCCACCTCGAGGCTGGTTGAGGGGAGGGAGGAGCTGCAGGGCTGAGTTGGGTGGGTGTCTGGGGGGGTGGGGGGGCACTAGGGAGAGGACCAGGGCTAAAGGGGTGGGGGCTGCGGGCTGCTCTGTGTTGGCCCAGTGCCGCCTCTGTGGTGCTCGGGGCCTCTGCTCTGTGTGGGGAGCTGCACTACATTCCCCTCCTCCTACCCCCAGTGCAGGGTCCCTCACTGCCCCCCTTTCCTCCCTCACAACCTCCCCCCACCCCCCCGTCCCTCCTTATCTCTCTCTCTGACCCCCAGGGTCACAATGTCACCCCTGGTCCCCCTCCCATCTGACCTTCAGAGCCCCCCCACTCCAGTTCCCCTATTCTGATCCCTACAGCCCTCTTTGACTCCCCCCCACCTCAGTTCCCTACCCCCATTCTGACCCCCGGGGTCCCTTCCCCAACCCCACCCCATCCCTCCTATTCCCCCATTCTGATTCTCTCCCCCCACCAATATCCCCCCTCCCCAAGCCCCCCATTCTGACCCCTAGAGTCCCCTATCCACCTCCCACCCCCCATGAAACACCCCATTCTGTCCACCAGGTTCTCTGTCCCCCCCAGCAACTCCCCCTATTCTTACCCTAAGGGTCCCTTCCCTCCCACCCCGTCCCAGCCCTCCTATTCCCCTTTCTGATCCTTTCCCCTCCTCTAATATCCCATTCTGTCCCATAGAGTCCCCTGTTGTCTCCCCAGTGAGTCCTCCTGTTCCTACCCGAAGGGTCCCTCCCCCATCCCACCCCTCCTATTCCCCCATTCTGAGACTCTTCCACTCCCCACGTCCCCCATCCACAATCACCAAGGTTGGAGAAGCCCTCCAAGCTCCCCCACTCCAACCACCCACCCATCACCAACAGCTCTCACTCAACCACGGCCCTCAACACTGCATCTCCATCCCCACCACCCCCTGCGCAACCCATTGCAGCCCCCAACCCCTCTTTAGGAGCAGCACTATTTCCTCACGTCCAGCCTGAATCTCCCCTGGCACAACTGGAGGCCGTTCCCTCCTATCCCATCACTGTTACACGGGACCCCCAGCTCGTCACAACCTCCCTTCAGAACCCATAGGGACACATAGGGACACACAGGGGTGTTATCTTGTATTTCAATAACATAGTTAGTAAACTAAGTTTTCCTCCTTAGATCATTTGCGCTTCTGTTTGCTTCCTTGAGCCCAGCTCTCCCTACCCCTTTCCCTTTTTCCCTTCACATTTGTCAGAGGCCAGGGGGTCCATGGGCCAACTGCCCCTCCTGTCACGGACGCAGACTGATGTAGATAACTCTGAGACAGTTGTTTGGAGGAGGATGCGGGCATAAACATAAGATTTGAACATTACTTAATAGTTAGTTAGGAAGAAAGAAGGGAGGAAAAGGGGCAAAAGGGCGGGGCAGAGGGCAGGGCAAAAGGGCAGGGCAGAGGGTTTTGGGTGGTAGCATGGGGGACTGCGTATGTTTCAAGCCACCCAGTGGTTGCCTCCACCATGGTAAGCACATCACACTGACCATTGTGAGAGTGTGGCAAGGTGATATAATTGACCAGCCACATCTCCCCGTATTTCTATTTTTGCCATCGCCCTTCCTCCCAAAGAGGTTTCATCCTCTTGGCTTCTTTAATTGTGGCGCATGTGTCGCAGTCACGAATAACCAGTGCGATAGCATCCATAGCTGAGTCCAGCCGTCTGTCTCTAGCTCGCTTGTATGTTGCATCTCTTCCTTGATGGCCTGAAGTCTCATGGGCCCATCGAGCTAGAAATAATTCACTCTTATGTTGCCAGTCCAAGTCTATTTGAGCCACCTCAATTCTGGCAGCTCCATCTACCTGATGGTTGTTTTGTTGTTCTCTAGACACTTGGGCACGTGTGCATCCACGTGATGCTCCTTTACAACCATATCTTTTGTTGGGGCAGCAATGTCTTTCCCTAGTTCAGCAGCCCAAATAGGTTCACCCCTCTGCTGCCAGTTATTTTGTTCCCACTGCTGTAACCACCCCCATCAGGCATTTGCCACTGTCCATGAGTCAGTGTAAAGATACAGGATTGGCCACCTCTTCTGCCCAGCAATATCTAGGGCCAGCTGGACAGCCTATACCTCTGCGAACTGACTTGATTCTCCTTTACCTTCAGTGGCATCTGCAACTTTTCGTATGGGGCTCTAAACAGCAGCTTTCCATCTGCGATGCTTCCCCACAATACGACGTGATCTGCCTGTGAACAAGGGGTATTTCTTTTCTTTTTCTGGTAGTTTGTTGTATGGTGAGGACTCTTTAGCACGTGACACCTCTTCTGCTGGTGATGTTCCAAACTTCCTACCTTCAGGCCAGTCCATGATCACCTCTAGAATTCCTGGATGACTGAGGTTCCCCATCCGCGCTCATTGTGTAATCAGCACAATCCACTTGCTCCAGGTGGCATCAGTAGCATGATGGGTGGAGGGAACCTCTCCTTTAAACATCCAGTTCAGCACTGGCAGTTGAGGTGCCAGAAGGAACTGCGTTTCAGTACCGACTACTTTGGAAGCAGCCCGAACCCCTCATTCGCAGCTAAGATCTCCTTCTCAGTTGCAGTGTAGCACTCTTCAGACCCCTTATATGCTCGACTCCAAAAGCCCAGGGGTTGGCCTCGGGTCTCTCCTGAGGCTTTTTGCCACAAACTCCAGGTGGGACCTTTCTCTCCAGCAGCAGAGTAGAGGATGTTCTTTACATCCTGTCCCATCCGTACTGGCCCCAGGGCCATGGCACGGGCTATTTCCTGTTGAACCTGCTCAGAAGCCTGCTGCTACTCAGGGCCCCATGTAAAATCATTCTTCTTTCACATCACCTGATAAAGGGAGCTTACCATCAGGCTGTAGTTTGGGACATGCATTCTCCAAAAACCCACTACACCCAGGAGAGACTGTGTCTCTTTCTTGCTAGTGGCTGGAGACATGGCAGTGGTTTTGTCAGTCATGTCTGTTGGGATGTGGCGGCATCCATCCTGCCACTTTATACCTTGGAACTGAATTTCCTGGGCAGGTCCTTTTACTTTGCTTTGCATAATAGCAAAACCAGCTCGTAGAAGAATTTGGATTATTTGCTCTCCTTTCATGATAACTTCCTTTGCTGTATCGCCCCACACAGCAATGTCATCAGTGTACTACAGGTGCTCCCGAGCACCACCCTGTTCCAGTACAGTTTGGAGCAACCCACGGCAGATGGTTGGGCTGTGTTTCCACCCCTGGGGCAAACCCCACCACCACCCGCAGCAAACTCTAGTGTCCGCCACACAGCAACTGCAGTCGCTCGGAGCCGGGCGGACCCCGCAAACTGAACCGAGCCCCCACCCACAACCACCCGCAGTGACCTCTAGTATCTGCTGCACAGCAACTGCAGTCGCTCGGAGCCGGGCAGACCCCGCAGGCTGAACCGGGCTGCGCCGGCAGCGACCACTAGCACCTGCCGCGAAGCAACTGCTGTTGCTCAGGGCTGTGCAAACCTCGCCGGCTGAACCGAGCCCCCACCACACCAACACCCGCAGCGACCTCCAGAGTCCGCCGCAGTGCAACTGCAGTCGCTCGGAGCCGAGTGGACCCCGCCCGATGAACCGAGCCACCACCCGCAGCGACCTCTAACGTCCGCTGCAGAGCAACTGCAGTCGCTCGGAGCCGGGCAGACACCGCCAGCTGAACTGGAAATAGGCATTCTGAAATCAATGCGTCCTATTATGGAGGAAAAGTTATCTAATGGGGACAATGAAAGGGTGTATTTTGTTGAGTAAAAGCTGTTTTTAGGGATGAAAAGCATTATTTTGTTTAGAGAAGTACATTTTTGCAAGGATTACGAGTGATACTTAAGAGAGAACTTCATATTTCTGGGTTAATTATTGATATTCCTGTGAAAATTCTCTAAATTGTGACAGAAATCTGTATTTAGGTTGGAAATGTTCTTATTTTGTAGGGGATTTTGCAAAATCCCTCTGCCCCACTAGTCACAGAACTGAGCAGGACCAGACCGTAAACCATCGACATTCAGCCAATGGTCCCCATACAACAAAAACAAAGACAAACCGCGCCTTCCTCCTAAGCACCACCATTCCTGCACAGACCCCCATCACTCCACACATACCAACTGCCATTCTTAGTCTGACCAAAGCACGAGGAGCTGAGCCCAGGCAGCCCACAGGGGATGAAGCCAGAAGAACCTCCTTACAACCAGCCCACAACCCCTCGAGTAAAACCCTCAGCCCAAAATGGCCACTGTAGGCAACACAAGAGCAGACACAGCTTTAAATAAGCCAAGAAACACTAAGGACTCACCCAGGAAATAACCACAGAACTGCTTACCCCTTTCTGAGGAACAGGACACACAAAACACCACCCAGGAGCAGACCTCCAAGCACAGCTCCCTCCCTGCGGGCAGCCAGCCCTGAAATGAGGCTCCGGAGGGCTGGAACCAGGCCACACCCCTTGCTCATGCAAGTGAATTGCTGCCACCTGCTCTCTGCAGCACAACAGGGTTTGGTGAAGATTCAAGCCTGCAGAGTCTAAAGGAGAACTGCCACGATGCTTTCTCCTTTGTGTTATCCGACTGCTGTTTGACCCAGGTGCACTTCCTGTGTCTTGCAAATGACACCTGGAAGCGGGTACAGAAAGGAGGCACGGCACCCTGCAACCTTCAGGTGGGTGACAGCGGCCCAGGAGACCTTTGGGCTCTGCAGGGTCTGCATGTGGAGCATTGCACACAGCAGCAGCTGAGCATCAAGATGATGGCAGGGCTGCAGAGCTCTTAGTGAAACATTTGTGTTGCTGCTGTAGTTTCGTGTCCTGAATGCATTGCGTGCATTTGTTCCCCGGGTTTGGTTTTCTTTCTGCCTGCTCTTTTGCACTCAACAAAGAGCAGGAATGAGCCACTAGGTTGGCTCAGTTGCTCATGTTGCAGTTTCTTGAGCTCTTCAGTGCTCCTTCAGAGCTCCACCTCCTCATCCCCTGCTATCATTATCTCCAAAGCCAGAGTGCTTGTCTACAAGCTACTATTGTGTATCAGCATAGCAGAAATTAACTCAGCAAAAACTGGGGATTGTTGTGCTTTAAATGGACCGTGTCTGTTCCTGGAGCAAACAGGTGTGCTTTTCTAATGCTACAAATGAACAGACTGGCTCAGTTGCTGTATAGCCAACAAATCGACAGAGTGGTGTGCTTAGGCTGGTACCTACAGATCATACAGCTAGAAAGATGATCATGTTGGAAAACTAAATGAAAATGCTAACCCATGTCTTAGGCTCACAGAAAATAATAATAATAATAAAACCTCCCAAAGGAGTAATCTCCAGAAAGACATCCTTCCTTCAGAGCTGCAGCCAGGCTGCACCCCTTCCAGTCACACAGAGGAACTGCCTTCACCTATGCTCCCACAGCTGACTCAGGGCTTGCCTCAGCTGGTCAATCAGAGGTTCAGGCCATAATTCAGCAGCTCCCATACAGCTGCCTTTTAAGTTGTACCCACTTCCTGTTGTGTGAAAAGCTCTCCTTTGTTTTGCAGCTTTCTGTAGAACACTTGGCTTTGTTAATTCTAGGATGGCCTTCATGAGGCTGTGATTCTATCAGACAACTATCTTTGCAGAGATCTTGCTTGTGGGTGTCTCACTGTAAGCATTCTGCTACCGTGCAAACATTCTTATTGTTTTGTTTGTTTGTTTTATATATATATGAAAAATGGATATCCCTACCTAACTGAGAGGTTACTTCTGCTATTTGAGGCCAGGAAGCCCATTCCATGTTAAGCTTGTCATAGTGTAATGTAAGAGGCAAGAAATGTCAAGGAAATTGAACAGCTCTTGATTTTCCTTTCAGCGTTTGGAAGAGGCTGGGCTTGAGGTCCAAACTCTTGGAAGAGAGTCCTTAGGGGTTATGGGAACGTTGTATAGGATCTGCAGAGGAGAGAATAATTTCTCCTGCATTGGTCTAGGATATGGTGTGATCTCTAGGGACTAAGCACCATCAGTGAATGTTGCTGCTGCCCCAGTGCACCAGCTGCACTGCATTGAACTTCCTTTGCTATCTGATAGCTAGTGATAGAAACAAAGCCAAAGTTGGAGGCAAAGCCCTACTGTACAGGAAAAAAGAAACTCCTATAACGTGCCTGTGACTCTTCTGAGTCAGAGAGAAGTTGTTCACTGAGGGGGAGCTGAGGCCCTGGCACCGCTGCCCAGAGAGGCTGTGGGTGCCACATCCCCACAGGTGCACTCGACTCAGCTCCTAGTGCAGTGAATGGAGGCACAGGGAGGGATGTGGTTAGTACGTGACCATCTCCTTCCCCAGGCACAAAACAAGGCAACAGGGACAACGGCAGCAGCAGCCGCGATGGCAGACTGTCAGTGAGGAAGAGCTTGAGGAGCTGCAGCTCCTGGTTCACCGCAACCAGCCCAACATCCCCCAGCCGCTGAACACACTGTACGGGACAGGCACCTCTGGGCGTGCGCTGTATGGACGTGCTCTGCAGCCTGCCTAGCGCACGGCAGGGAAGAAGCACGGTGGTGGCAGCGCTACGGGGAGACCTGCCGTGCTGCAGCGCGTGCCTCCGGTCCCGCTGCCGGGCACCACCGGGTGCGCTCTGGCTCCGTCCTCTCTGCACCTCCCTGCGGGCGCCCGCCTGATTCTCTGCCAGGCTTTCACACGTCTCGATCCGTGGGATCGGTCCCTCTCTTTCGGGGCTGCCCGGCTCAGCCAGGAGCTGCTCCTCGAGACCGGGCGCGTTCCGCCGCTCGCGGTCAGCCGCCGCTTCTCACCGCCCAGCAGCGCCCCACCGCCACGCTGACTCCGGAGGACGGCTCAGTTCTGCCCCTGCGCTGGCTTCGCCTGACCGCCCGGCGTCCCTCGAGGCACGGCACAGGCGGCGGCGGGGACGTGGGGCGGCGGAGCAGCGCTCGACCCGCGCGGAGCTCCGCAACTCCGGCAGCGCGGACCGGCGCCCGCAAGCGCTATTGGCGGAGAAGCCGCGCTCGGCCCCGCCTCCTCTGCGCTCCCATTGGTCGGTCCGCCGAATGGGGCGAGCGCTCCCTGCTGGGGGCTTTCCCTTTCGCCCGCGACGTTCCCGCGCCCTCGTGACGTCATCACCGAGGCGCCGCCCCGCGCCATGCGCCTGCTCTGCTTCCAGGGCCCCGGCTGGGGCTGGAGGAGAAGGAGGGCGGCGACCTGGTGGAGCTCAGCGAGGCCAAGCCGGCGCTGCCCCGTTCCACGCCGGCCTTCCTGGAGAGCGGTGAGCATCAGCTGCTGGCTGCGCTGCTGGTTCTGTCAGTGGGCTTCTTGGCCACCTGGGCGCGCTGCCGGCGCGTGTTCAGCCGAGAGTCGACCCGCATCTCCCGGATCTTTTCTTCCACTCCGCCTTCGGCTGCTCTGCCCAAAGCCTGCAGCGATGCCTGGGCTCGTTGTGACCGAAGCGCAGGACCCGGCAACTGCTGTCGTTGAACCTCATGCTATTGGTGGGCATCGGTCGTCGACCAGCCCGTCCGGATCCCTCCGCAGGGTCTTTGCGTCCTTAGGCAGATCGTAGGAGGATGCGAGAGCTGAGGGGCGATGGGGGGGAGGAGCATCCTGCCGTGGCACCGGGAGCCTGGGGACAACGTGCTTTGGGTGCCGGCACGAAACTCCTCCATCCGTCAGCACAGGAGCAGCAGTTCTTGCTGCAGCTGCGGGAACTCAGCGCAGCCCTGCAGAGAGTGGCCCAGAGGCACAAGAAGAAGATGAGATCCATCGAGTGTGAGCGCCCAGCAGTGTCTGCAGCCTGCGAGGTGAGCGGGGCTGGGAAGAGGAAGCTGTAGGAGTCCTGGGGAGGGACGCACAATGGCAGCGTTAGTGGCAGGATGAGCTGCTTCCTCCTCCCCTCCTGACACCGTGCGTTGGTTTCCTTGGAGAAGCGCCCCACAAGCCAGACCCCGCTGTCACATCTGTGGGGTTCCACAGTGCACACAGACATGGGGACGCCGTGTGTTGGGCTCACGACAGCAGCACTCGGGTGCTGTGGGCAGGACGAGGGTGGCAGTCTGCTTCTCTTTGTAACCTCCGCCAGGCTGTCACTCTCGGGATAGAAAAAGCATTTCTTAACCACTGATGCTTTGCTAGAAAACTCCTGCTCTCTCTGTTTTTTGTTGCAGACGGCAGCTGCTGCTGGAACAGAGCCCTAAGAAGGACCAAAACCTCAAGCAGTGGTGAGTGCGCTTGTTTGCTCTACCACGCTTTGCCCAGCATTTGCTCCAATCAGATAAACACAGGGAGTGTGGATGGGGCAGGAGGAGCACTGTCTGTCTTTTTATGAGGAGTTAATTTGTAACTTCTCTCTGTTTCCTTCTTCGAGAAGATATTGCCCCACACGTCTGTGCTTCTCCTGCTTGAGAGTGAATGGAAAATGCAACTGAATGTCAGTACCCAGAGGAAGTATTTTTCCCGATAAGCTCTCTGGGCGTACTGCTCCCTCCTGGTTCAACCCACAAGGTTCCACCCGTGCAGTGGTTATTCCTGTGCCTGTTTCCCAAAGCCCAGGCTCCATGAAGGTCAGCGCTGCGTTGGTGTTGACCTTGACTGGAACAGAGTTGGATCGTAGGAGGCAGTGTGATCCCACAGAGATGGCACTGAGCAAGAGGCAGGAGAAAGCTGTTTGTGAATGGCCAGTTTGAGCCAAACACAGCGTGTCGTGGTGTGTTGCAGAAGCACAGAATGATTGGTGTTGGAAAGGACCTCTGGGCCCATCTGGTCCAGGCCCTGCTGCAACAGGGCCAGCAGAATTGGTGCCGAGGGCCACATCCTGGGCTTGGAGATCACCTAGAGGAAACCACTCAGCCTCTCTGGGTCTCTGTGCCAGTGCTGCAGCACTTACACAGTGCAGGAGTGCTCCTGATGTTTGGTGGTAGGCTCTGGTCCTGGCACTGGGCTTCACTGGATGCAGCCTGGCTACATTCTCTCTGTCCCTCCCTGCAAGGATTGATGGCCATGGGTGGGATCCTCCTGAGCTCCCCTTCTCCAGACTGAGCAGCTACTTCTCTCAGGCTGTTGTCATAGAAGACATCTTCCAGTCCCTTCACCATCTTGGTAGCCCTCCGTTGGAATCTTTCCAGTGTGTCCAGCTGTCTCTTGTACTGGAAGCCCAGAACCGGACACTGTTCCCCAGGTGCAGCCTCACCAGTGCCGAGTAGAGCAAAAGCAATGGTGCTGAGTAATGGTCCTTACCTGCTACAAGAGAAGTAGCTAGGGCTATGATGGGAGCACACTGCTTTATGACTGACATGGAGAACTGCTAGGAAGAAGGCCTGGTGGGACTGGACACAGATGCAAGGTGGTCCAGCTTTTGTTTCACTGCAGACTCTGTGGGCAGCAGCATGGAGATATGTTCTCCATATAGTTGTACCCCTGTGGGCATCTTTCTGATGTGCCTGGAAGTCCCCCTAGAATAGACTGCTGCGTGAGACAGAAGTCTGATGCAACATCACTTGTGTGGGTGGAGTTTTACTATCTCTGTGTTCACGTCTTTTATGTGCTTTGTTTTGTTTTAATTCAACTCTCTGTGTGCACGGGTGCAAGTCTGCCTTTGCTAAATCCTTTTCTTGTGGCCGTAGGCAACAATCAAGGGGATTTCGAGTTTCAGCGCTGAGCAAGAAGCACAGCACTCAGGAAGGCCATGAAGGGCTTTGGTAAGTTGATCTCCCTCCGCACGTCAAGTTTTTTTGTTGTTCTTTTTTCCCAGCACTGGGAATGGCTGCTCTGGTGGTTTGTTTGAGGGAAGCGCAGCTGCTTGTATTGCTCTGCTGCCCAACTGCCCTAAAAATAGTTGGGAAGAGGAAACACAGCTGCCTTTCTTATGTCCTGAAATACAGCTCCTCTGGTGGAGTGGGTCCTGGCAGCTTTGTGTGCATGGATGTGGTCCTGGGGCTATTGAGAACTGGCTGTGCAGGGAACTGGGGGCGGCACAAGACCAGGGGGCAGTTCTGATTCTTGTGCAAGCAGCCTGACTGGCTTCCATTTGTTTCTTGCAGGCACAGATGAAGAAATCATCATCGACATCTTGACCAAACTAAATGTTTCCCAATGTCAGCAAGTTCTGATCACCTAAAAGATCTACAGAGATGTGTGAAGGTGGTTGTGTCACTTGGGTGAAAAGTGACAAAGGACCCAATCTCCATAAGAGAAAGGTCGGTGGAGAATTTCCTTGACCAAGGTTGTTTTGTTTTTGTTCAGTTCAGAGCAGTTGTTGATGCAAGGAGGGTTAGAGCCTAAAGAGAAGAGGTGAACAGCTCGGTTCTGTCTGTCCTGGAAGGCCGTACCTTCTGCCACCTCCTTCCTCCTGTCTTGGCTTTCTAGGATTTGATTGGTGACTTGATGTGGTTGCTGAGTGGGAATTTTGAGAGGGTGATGGTTGGGATGATGACTCCCACCGCCACGTCTGATGTGCATGAACTGAGGAGGGCTGTGAAGGTTTGGAAATCTTTCTTTTGTATTGTTGAAGTTCAGGCCAAGGACTTACTGCTTTACTATGAATGTCTTCTTAATTTATTATTAGCTCTTAAAGAAACTTGATTGCACGTCTGGAGCAGCTGTTAGTATCTTAAATCTTGCCTTGGCGATTCCCTGGGGAGCAGGAACAGATGAAGGCTGCCTGATGGAAATTCTGGCTTCTCGCACCAGTGAAGAGATTCGTCTCATTCATGAGAACTCCAGGCTTTATAAGTAGTGCGAAAGGCCGGGCCTTGTCCTGCTGCCTGACAGTCAGTTTGTGTGTGTGCAGGCAGGTGTGAGGAGGAAGGAATCTGGGGAACTTTTAGGTGTGACATGTTGGCCAACCTCGCTGTGGCTGTTTGTTCAGAGTGGAGCCAGACTAGAATTTCACCGGCAACTGAAATGATGTAAATGAAATGGGGAGGAGCGTTCTGTCAGCAGGACGTATGGCTCTCTTGCCAATTTCTTACTGTCTGTGCTTCTTAATTGGAGGCTGTAGCACTAATGATGATGAATGGACTGCTGCAGTGATGCTGAGAGCCCTGGGCACAGTTCAGTACTTAGCTAGGTTACAGCTGGCAAACGTTGTGGGAGGCACCCAGGTGGTGGCTCTGCTTCTAACAGATGCCGTGTGCCGTGTTCTTGCGAGAGTATGGCTGCTCCCTTGAGGATGACATCGTATCCAACACATCTTCCATTTTTCCAAGGGTCCTTGTGTCACTTGCAACGGTGAGCCAAGTGAAGGGGAGAGGGGAGAAGGGATTGAATCTTCTTGTGGGCGCAGCTCTGTGCTCAGCGATGAGGAGCTCCAGGCTGGCTTTTTCTCACCCTGCGTGTCTCATGGCCTGCTCCTCAAACCCATCTTCTGCAGGGAGGGGATTCTGACTCTGGGTGTGCACGAATGCCATGGGCTCTTTTCTAAATGTCCCAATAAAGTGGGCTGCTGCTTCTTTCAGAAGGAAGCCCAAAGCACATTTGAGATGTGTCACTGTGTTTGTAAGCTAGTATTCCCTTTGAAGGACTCCATTAGCCATCTCCTGCAGCTGTTTCTGAGTGGGGAATTCTCAAGGGTTGCTTCCAGTAGATGCTGTGGTGAGCTGTGTCTTCTGTCCTTGTACCTTTGCAGGGTAACAGAGATGAGGGAATGCATGTGGATGATGCCCTTGCTCAGCGGGATGCTCAGGTGTGTAGGAACGTGCTTCCTTGCAAGAGCAATCTATTCTTGTGCATGTGATGTGTGGTGAAGAGAAGCCAACCCATGAAATGGGAATAAATGGGTTCTGGTCTCGTTTGCAAGTCTCTAATGAGAAGTCTGTAGGTAGACTGGTTACTTGGCAGGGGCAATGACATTTCAGCTGTGAGTTGCCGTGCCTGGTTGGTGCTTGTTGGAAAATATCCATCATCTGGACAAGTATGTTCCAGCAGTTCTCTAGCACCAATGAATTAAAGATCTTGTGTATACCCAGTCTTCTCCATGAGCCTTATTTTGTCATCCATAATAAGTGCCTGTACGAAGCGAGGGAGAAGAAATGGGGAACAGATGAGGTGCAATTTATGTCTGTCCTCTATACATGGAACAGGCATCACCTCCTGAGAGGTAGGACCCCTCCCCAGCGTCCTGGGTTTTTCTTCCCTTCCTTGTTTGTGTGTGATGCTTGTATAGGAGCTTCATAGGTGTTGAGTAAGTGCAAGCTATTCTGGGTCAACAGGTGTCATAGCGAGACATTGCATCCATTCTCTTCGGTCTGTTTTATTCCCTTCTGAGACTGGAAGGGATTTCAGAAACCTAAGTACAATTTGCTGCTGCTCTAGCATGGAAAGCAGAGATCATGGAGTGTGACCACCATTGGGGCAGGGGGGAGAGGAGCTGAGAAATTCATCTGCCAGGTCTTGAAAATGGGAACAGTTGTTGTAGGCCAATTAGTAAGCATGTTAGCAATGGAAATGAATTATTTTAGTGGGAAGGTCCTGATTTAGCTGGCAGTGCTGCAGGAATGATAGAATGTTCGTGCAGCACGTGAGGAGCTTGTTCTTGCAAAGTGGTCCTTTGGATCTCTCTGACTCACTACCATGGACTCTTCCTCCTAGTTTTTGATGTGTACAGAGGCATTGCTAACAAGGACATAACAGACAGTAGTAAATCTGGGAGGTCAGGAGACCTGGAAGATGCTTTGCTGGTTGTGGGTGAGCGCTCTGCTTTTAAACCTTGCACGCAGAGGAATGAAATGATGAGAGGTGCTGTGTGTCCCCTTGAGTGGCTGTTACAGGTTTCAGGGGGTAGACTAGTTTGTCTTTGTTTATGTGCACAAAGCTGGGCTGGATGGGACTTGGAGCTCCCTGGTGTAGAGGGAAGTGTCCCTGCCTACTGCAGGTGGTTGGAACTGTGTGATCTTTGAGGTCTCTTCCAACCCAAACCATTCTCTGCTCCCAGCTTCACACCTACTGCCTGCCCTTCTCTGTTCCCTGCTCATGCCCTCCAGGCTTTTCCTCCCCTTGCTGAGCAAGGCCATGCCCGGTAGCTACCCTGGATCCTCCTCCGCTCTTTGCCTTCCTCCACACGGATGCTTGCTTCTGGCCAGCACTTCAGCCACTGCCAAGCCTATGCACCTCATCTCTTGGGGAGACAGCAAGGTGGCCTGGAGCAGCCCACAGCTCCTCCCGGGCTTCTCAGCTGTGCTTCAAACCCAGAACCCAAAGGAGTTCCTCTTACATTCTGGCCCAGATTCTTTTCCTCCCATGCAGCTCCTGTGGCAAGCAGGGGCACAGCTCTTCCCACATTTCTCCATTCCTGCAAGTTTTCTTTTTTCCATTCTTTCCCTTGCTTTGCTTTTCTGTGCTATGGTTAGCTTTCCTACTTGCTTTCTCTATCTTTGTTGCCATCC
The DNA here is from genome assembly GCF_039878825.1 of Excalfactoria chinensis. NCBI lineage: Eukaryota > Metazoa > Chordata > Aves > Galliformes > Phasianidae > Excalfactoria > Excalfactoria chinensis. The sequence continues at coordinate 54,249 of NW_027315615.1, forward strand.
GTTGCTTTTTATTCTCTTTTTGCCTCCGTGTTTCATTATTTCCCCTTCAGCCTTTGTTCCAGGAGTGTCTTTATGGCCAAGCCAGGTGTTGTCACGGGTACAGGAAATGCTGCCGGCCATCCTGTAAGCTGGCAGGTGATCACCAGCAGGTGTTTTAAGTCGCCCAGCCCCAGGCATCTCACTGACATCTACCTGATGGCGCTGGAAGGGCTGCACTGCCCACGGCCGGCCTCCCTTTGCTATTCGCTGCATTGATTCCTTACTTCAGCACGTGGCAGACCTCCGTAATGCAAATGACTGTTAAAGCAAGCATCAAAGGTTTCCAATGCGCTGATGTTAGAAAGGCTTCAGGGAGCGGCAGCGCATTCCTGTGTGCAGCGGTGAGGAAAAAGGAGTAACAAGAAGGTATACATAAAGGCACTAAATTAATTTATTAATGACTTACTCCTAACACTGACATCTAACAGTATAATGGGCAAAAGCCCAACTGGATGAAGGGAAATGGAATCAGAAGGAAACCGGCAGTTGGCTGCTCTTTCTCCTCCCCTCCCGTTCCAGGAAAGCAATCACAGCCTTCCAGACTTTGCTGTCTTATTCCACGATTATGTCGTGTGTGGTTATGTATTGTGAGCTGTAGTCGTGGAGTAACATACTGAGATGTCACAGTACATCTGGTACGTAGCATTGTAGGTATTTGTACGTTACATAAATATGTGAGTGATTTGCATTCTGTAGGAGACTTGGAGGTTCCTCACGTGTGCATTATGTGATGGGTAGTGCTGCAGTTAAAGCAGTTGCTGTTCATACCCCATATGCCAGTAGCAGCTGTTGGCCTTCAATACCTGCAGGCTGCAGCTAGATATGTGGTGGGAAACAGCTTCACTCGCACATGTGTTGCAATTTCAGCTTTGCTATGGGTGTCATTTTCATGCATCCAGTCACAAAGGTGCTGTTCAGCACGAGTATGGGTTGGGATGTTTAGGTAACCACCATTTGCAGGAGTATCTCTGTGTATGAGGAACATCAGTCAACCCATTGTGATAATGAGACCCACCAACCTTGATGTCTTTTGAGTTAAAGCAAGCTGGAGGACAGCATGCCAGGCAAGGGCTATTTGTTGATTGGATTGAAGATGAGCATCTGATGTTTGGCTTGTTTCTGCTGCCTTGCTATTGATGTGTGCATTGCTAGCTTTGGCAGTTTGCAGAGTGCATAAATAAGAAAACTGAAAACCCCTGTGTGGTTGGTAGGGATGGGGCCATCCTCTCCCTTTCCAGTCTTTAAAATGTGAGCTGTCTGGATTGGCTGCATGGTTGTGTCAGCAAATGATGCCCAGATCTGGCTGTGATTAAGATGTGCTTTGGCTCAGTTCCTGCAGCACTGCAACAGTAAGAATTGCAAAACTGAGGCTCTGGGAGGAGGAAAAGGTGCTAAATCATGAGGAATAAAATAACACTTTTTTTCATTGTAGGTATATAATGGCATTTTACTTCATTTCTTACTTCACACTGTTTTCCTTACCACTAAGTAGTACTTGATCTTGCTATTTCTGCTACATATTTTCTCTTTCAGTCACAAAGAAATCCTTTCTGATGTGACTCAGTTACACTGAATGTTGTCCCAGTGACAGTGAGGAATGCCAAGCAGTGGGATTTTACAGCGATGGAGGTTTTGTGCTCTAACAGACATAGGAGTTCTTCTGAAAACGCCATCCCTTCATGAAGCTGTAGGATACAACAGAAGCACAGAAAGAAGTGACTTGTCCTATCCAGAGGCAGAGGAAACAGAATAGAATTCAGGACCCTGGGTCTCGCTTGTGTTTAAGTCTCATTGTGCAGATGGTTCTCTGGCAATTTCCTGGGACTGTTAAGCTGCAAATTTGAGCATCATCAAACGTATTGCTCAGTGGGTGTGATGCTGGTGGGAGAGTCTGGATTTCCTGGAGCAGCACTGAATTTTCTTCTTGCTGAACAGGAAGGTCACGATGACTTGCCGAAGCATTAAAGCTGCGAAAGATACAACTCAGATGAAGGAACCCCTTTCTCCGCTCCCTTTCTTTGATGGCAGTGGTAAAGGCTTTGTGTTATAGTGGTAATGAAGAACTGAGCATAGTCTGGAGTAGTGACTGCTGATACTCAGGGCAGTTTGAACTGTTCTGTAAACCCGCTGGTCAATTCATCTGAAACTCTCAGATGATTTAGGCTGCTCTTTCAGCCTTCTCTAAACCTGCTGGCATATTTAACAGACGAGCCATGACAAGTCTGGAGCTCCAGCAGTGTCCAGCTTAACTTGTGTGCTCACTGGCAGTTGGGAACCAGCGCAGAGTCTGCCTGCAGCGTTTCCAGTGGTTGGAGGAGGACAAAAAATGCCCAGGCCCTGTTACATGAAGGTGAGGGTAGGGATTCTGCAGAATTTGTCCAGAATCTGCACTGACTTCTCGAGAAAGCAACGAGGAAGAAGATTAATTTAGATCTGTTTTATTCAGGGTACAAGACAGTGACACTGAAACCTTTTTCTTAGCATTTCTTTGATTTCCTGCAGGTTGGGGTGTTTCCAGGAGCTCCCCAAACTTCAGGATGTATCCAGAGGTGTCCGTGCTTGCTGGGCTTTACCCACCAGCATTGTGCTTCAGCAGGAGCCTTGGCTAAGCTTTTGTCCCCAGTGCCTGCTGCCAGCTCAGAGGCATTCCCTGTGGCACAGCACATGTGCCTGCTTGGCCTCCTCAGGTGGAAAAGATGCTGATAACAGGCAAAGAAAAAAAAACACCTAAAAGGAGTTTGATACAAAGACCAGTGGTCTTCATTTCTCTGTTGGGAGTCTAGGAGGGAGCAGAAGTTTGTATTTGAGAACTCAAACCTGCCTTAAATCTCTGGAATAATGTTTCATGTTTTTGTGGATGACTTGCATGCAGGACTAGAAGATGTTCTGAGCAAGTTTGCTGCTGATGATACCAGATGAGGAGGTGCTGTTGCCTACACTGAGGGTGGAGAGGACTTGTAGAGAGATGTGGACAAGTCAGAGAAGTGGGTACCAGTTGGCACTAAGCACCAAGTGCATAAACCATAACATGAACAAGTGCCTGATTCAGCACCTGGGTAGGGGCAACCCTGGACATACACACTGACTGGATACGGACACTGGAAAAAGGTCTGACTGAAAAGGGTTGGGGGGGTCGTGGTCAACATCAAAATGAATGTGAGTCAGCAGTGTGCCCAGGCAGCCAGGAAGGCCAACGGTCCCCTGGAGCACATGAAGCAAGTTATTGCCAGCTGGGTGAGGGAAAGGATCGTCCCTCTCTGCTCTGCATTGCTACAGCCTCACCTGGAGCACTGGGTGCACTTCTGGGCACCGCAGAACAGAAAGGACATCAAAATACAGGAGAGTGTGCAGAGGGCACTGGAACTGAGAGATCTGAAGTTCAGCGTTTCATTAGGTTTGACTGCTTGTTCAGACTGGGCCCTTCTCACATCCCACATCCTGCGATGAGACACAGGGCACACATGGGACATGCACTTCACAGCATCCATGCAGAGCCTGGGATTTTCTGTCCCCGTGTCTTTCATTTAACATCATACAGATCTCCATCCCACTGCCCCAGGAAGGGCCCTGAGCCAACATGAGGGACAGGATCTCCCAGCCAAGGGTCTGGGGATCAGGGCTTGGCCTGTCAGCTTGGTAAGGCAAAGGAAGGGTTTCTTAGCATCAGAGCCACCATGCCAGTGCCTTTGCCTGCCTGTAGTCATGGCTTCCAATTATCTTCCTAACAAGTCCCTTGGGAAGCTTGCTTGGTAATGGCCCTCAGTGGGCCCATTAATACTCCAAGAAACTTCACTGTTAATTCTGACTTTGCCTTGCTGAGTACTTTGTGCAAACTTCTCACTGCACTGGAGGTTGATGGACTCAGCATCAAATGCGCCCTGGGGCCCATTATAACCTAAAGAGCCTCCAGTGCCTTGAGCCTCAGCAAAATGGAGAGGTATCTGGAGAGAGCTTAAAGAGGAAGAGTCCAAAATACACAAAATACACTTACTGTCTATTTATTTATAGTTGGGTTTAAAGAAGACATCAAATCAGCACTGTGCAACTGATACCAATCCAGGATGCCCCCAGTGAGTTCTATTCTGTTACTGTTGGACAAAGGTGCTCCTCAACCTCCCCTTCCCATTTCTTCTCACATTGGTCCCATGGGACTTGTGTCACTTTTCCTCACATCACTCTTCTCCTCTGCAGTCACCTGCTCAGTGTTAAACCTGCTTTGCACCAGCTCCCACTGGCTTTCCTCAGAGAACCAGCTGCACATGGGCAAGGAAAGAATTCTCTTTTTTATTTTTTTGGCCAACAAACGGAAGGAAAGTTGATGCAATTGAATGAACAGCAAAACACAGTGATCTGCTGCATGCCATGTCCAAGCTGCGTCTATTGAGGTTTGTCTTTCACAGGAAATATTTGTACTAGAAATGAGTTAGACAGGTGCCAGGCTGTACTCACAAGGCATTGGCACTGGCACCGCTGTCTGTGTCCCTGTACCTGAAGGCATCTGCGTCCTGCAAACACATTTCTGGAAAACACTGCAATTACAGGAAGAAAACAAACAAACAAACAAACAAAACAAAAACCCATGTCACAAAATCCCCTGAAAGACTCATATTTGCAACTTAATATGGAACAGGACTCACGAGAATTTTACATGTTGAGAAGGGTTAACACGTTTTCTTTGATTTCTATCTTTGTCTTCAATTCTTCTTAAATGAATAAATAAATAAATAAAAAGAGATCCACTTGTGTCTTGCAGATGGCCTGGTGCCACTTTGACCTTCACATTCCTCACCAGCCATTCCTTGCCGGTGAGTATGAGATCCAGCAGAGCACCTCTCCTCTTTGCTTCCTCTCTAGCTTGGCCAAGAAGCTGCCATCTGTGCTCTCCAGAGATCTTCTGGATGGAGTAAGCCCTGCTTTGCTGTCCCTGCAGCAGATACTGGAGTGAATAAGGCCCACAGAGGGGACAAGGGCCTGACAACATCAGGATCCCATCTGTCTGCAGAGGGCACTTTCCACTTGCTCTTCCTGATAAGGAAGTCTGGAACAGACAATGTTGGTCTCCTCTGTTTGCCATTTCCATTAGCTCTGACCTGGCTGCTCTGCCATCCCCAGGCAGAGCTCAGTGCACTCTCACAGAGGGCACTCGCACTTCCTTGTCTTCTCAGCCATCCACCCTAAAGACTCTGTATCCCCCTTGTGCTACAGGGCAGTTTTGGAAGCCATTTAACCGCGTCCCTGTGGTCCAAACAAGAGCTCAGGCCTGTAGCCTGGTGTTCTCATTAGTTGAAAACAACATATCCTCCCACAAGCCCTGCCCAGCTCTAGAACCCTCTATAGTCCCCCCAAAGCACCCTGTACGCCACATCTCTCCCAATAGGCCCCCTAGATTCCCACATCCCCCTAGATTCCCACATCAGCTACCTACATCCCCATATCCCCCTACAGCCCCTGACAGCCCCCCATATTCCCTGCACACCTACCCATTTCCTCATATCCCTTGGCATCCCCCCACAGCCCACTACAACTCCATATACCCCAAGATCCACTCTTACATCCACCCCACTGCCCCCCACAGCCTCATATGATCCTATACCCCACCCCCCATAGCCCCATATTACCCTGTAGTCCCTCCACAGCCTCACATTAACCTACAGCCCCTTCAACTCCCCCATCCCCCCCACTCCTCCCCACTGCCTATACTCCCCCATAGTCCCCTACCTATATCATCAGCACAGCCCCTCTTGTCCCATATCCCCTCATACCCTGTCTATAATCCCCCACAGCTTTCTATAACCCCATATCTCCCCGATAGCCACTATAAAGCCTCCTCTAGCCCATAGCCACTCCTATAGCCCCACAGCCTCCTATAACCCCCACACAGCTGTAAGTCACTCTACAGCCCCCCTAAAGCCCTGTATAGCCCCACATCCTTCCCTACAGCCCCCACAGCCTCATATCCCCCTAGATTCCCACAGCAGCAACCTACATCCCCATATTCCCCTACAGCCCCTGACAGCCCCCATATTCCCCTTGCAGCTACCCATATCCCCTGATATCCCCCAAAAGACCACAATAGCCCCAGATCCCCCCATATCTACTCCTATACATCCTCCACAGCTCCCTATAGCCCCAGATTACCCTACACCCCCCCAACAGCCCCATATTGCCCTATAACTCCGCATCCCCCAATATTTACCCCTATACACCTCCAACAGCCCTCTAGAGCCCCATATTACCCTACGGCTTCCCTATCTCACCCCTGCAACTCCCCCATCACCTCCCACATTGGGAGCGACATTTAGGATGTGGAATTGGGATGTGGGATTGGGATTGGGATTGGGATGAGGGATTGACTGGTGGGAGATGGGTTTGGGATGAGGGACTGGGAACGAGATTTGGAATAGGGATTGGGATGTGGGATTTAGGATGAGGGACTGGGATGCGGGATTGGGACGTTGGATGTGGGATTGGGCTGTGAGGTTTGGGATTGGGCTGTGGGGATATGGATATGCGATGGATATGGGATGGGATTTCGGGAAATGGGATAGATATGGGGTGGGCTGTGGATATGGGATGGACTTGGAATGCATATGGGATCGTGGAATCCTAGAATTGCTCAGGTTGGAGAAGAGCTTCGAGGTCCTGCAGTCCAACTGCAGCCCAACCATAGAATCAATGCAGTCTCTCCAGCTCCCTCTGCAGCGCCTTTCTCCCCTCCAGCAGATCAGCACTCCCTCCCAGCTCGGTGCTGTCTGTGAACTTACTGAGGGTGCACTCAATGCCCTGGCCGAGATCCCTGATCAAGGTGTTCAATGGAGATCCCCCTAGACTCCCCCGTATTTCCCCTATATTCAGCCCTGGGGAACACCACTCGTAATCTGCCGCAAGCTGGAAAAGGCTGCTCTGGGTGTCCAGGCTTGGCTGAGTCTGAAGTTGTTTGTCTGAAGACAAAACTGCCAGGACCCAAACAAGGCAGAGGAGCCACGATGCCATGTGAGGGATCTTGATGCCTGTCTGTCCATCTGCACAGCAGGCCCAGCTGCCCCTGCTTCCCCCCTCCATGAGAGCTGCCCCTGCTGCCGCTGCCGGAGTCTGAGGGGCTGTGACACGGCACAAATAACTGCAGGCATAAGGATACAGCAAAGGGTACACAAATCATTTAATAACCCATCATAGAAAACAACGAGTAACGGGAACAGCAATATTCCTAAAATTGCAATCCCACAACAATTGAGTTCCCAGACAGTGTCTCATCCCCAGTGATGACTTTGGAGGACGGCTCTGTTCTGGAGGGGAGGGATGGGGCCATTGTTCGTCCCCCAGGAAAGCTGCCGCTGCTGCCTGGTGCTGCGGGGCCGGCGAGGAGCGCAGGGTTACGGGTAGCCGTACTTGTCAGCTATGGCCATGTCTATCTCCCGCTGCACCAGGAACTGCACGGGGCCGATCTTCATCTGCTGGGCCGCCCGCTGCCGCTCCTCCTGGGCCAGCCTCTTCATGCGCTCCCTCTCGGGCCGCTGCTCGGCTGTGATGGGCAGCGACTCCTCCAGCACTGTGGGTACTGCACCACCTCCCACCCGGGGCCCCACGCAGGGCACAAAGTCCGCGGGGCGCTGTGGCCGAGGCTGCTGCTGGTGCAGCTGTGGCAGTGGGTCCCTCTGCAGCGGTGAGCTCCTCCGTGGTGATCGGCGCAGGCAGCTCGGTGCCGTCTTCTTGGCTGCATCCTCCTGTGCCGGCACTGCTGGAGGTGCCGGCACTGCCTTGTCTTGGGGCTGGAGGGCAGCAGGGCTGGCGCTGGCTGTGGGTTGGGGCTGCACAGAGGGTGGCTGGCGCACCGGCCCCACCGCAGTCACTCTCTGCCCCAGCGGGTGCACGGCCTGGATGGACTCACACAGGTGCACGCGCAGCTCGCTGGCAGTGCCCTCTTGCCCGCTGCTGCTGGCTCCTGCACTGACCCCAGGCAGCTTCACTTGATTTGGACGTTTGCAGCCTTTTCTTTCTTTTGTTTCCTTGCGTGGAGGCAGCTTCCTTTTCTTGGCTGGAGCGCTGCTGGTAGGCTGCTCCTGCTGGGAACTCTCCCCTTTCTGGGCCGTGCCAGCAGGCACAGGTAGCTTGGCCCGCTTGGTGCTGCCCCTCTTCTTCTTATCTGCCACCCGGCAGATAACAGAGCCCGGTGATGGTGGCGAGGGAGCCTGAAGCACCTGGGGCTCCCTTAGCTGCACCTCCTCAATGGGCTGTGCGGGTTGGGCTGAGGGAGCTGTGCCGACAGCCAGGGTGGTCGGCAGCGGCCTGAGCCGGGCACTGGCAGGTGGCGCAGCAGGGTGCAGCTGTGACAACCCACACTGCAGCTCAGACAGGAACCCAGGGGATGGTGGAAGCCCCCAGAAGGGGTCGGTGAGGTTCCCGCTGGCAGCCTGTGCCTCTGTGCTGAGCTCTGTGCAGTCCCTGGGCTTGTCAGGGAGCTCAGCGATGAAGCATCCTGGCCTGCTTGGCTTCTCTCTGGGGACCTCAGCAGCTCTCGCCACGTCTGAAAATGCAAGATGATCACCGTTTTGGGGACTTCCCACACCCACTCTGTGCAAACGCACACCTGTGGGCTCTGCAGCCCCCAAACTCACCACCGATCCAAGAGAGCAAACCCTGAATGTCCTTGATGTCCTCTGGCACATCCGAGCTGGTCGCCACTGCGGGGAAAAGCAAGAAAATCCCAAAGGCTCAATGCCAGCTCTCCTGCACCATGTTCATCCCATACCAAGGGATCTCTGGTCAACATTGGGTTCCCATTACAGATCAGGATGGGAAAGGTAACTGTCAAGCCCAGGGATTAAGACCCCAAGAACACACAATGAGAACAGTCCCAGGAAAGAACAGACAGAAAGCCAAACTAGAAAGGCTACGCCAGATGCCTGCTGTGTGTCTGTACCTCTCTTGGGTGCTGTGCCACACTCTGCGCTCCTCCCCTGGCTTTCTGCAAGGCTGCGCTTTGCTGGAAGGCTGCTTGCATCAGCTTCTGACACAAAGGAGACAAGAAAGACATGAAGAGCATCTCACTGGAGGAAGATCTGAGCACAGCCAACAACAAGCTCCTGGTCTTCAAGAGCACTTTCTTCAGTTTGCCTTTCTGCTGCCACAGCATTGTGCCCTTTCTGCAGTCAGCACAGATCTGCAGTGTCCTTTCTTCTCTCCTCCATCACACACACTGCCCTTCATGCAGCCCTATTTAAGGGCAGGTACCCACACCACAGCTCACAAGAGCTTCTTACCCACGGAGGCTTTCCGTATTCCCCCTTGCCCTGCTCCATTCCATGGATGCGCAGGCTCCATCCCTACAACAACAGATCATGTGTTGATTTCACAGATACCAACAAGCAGCAGAAATACTGTCCAGTAAGCCCGTGTCCCTGTCCAGCCACCCTCTCCCCCCCAAAAAAAACCAAAAAACAAAATAAAACCAAAAACAACACAGAAGGATGCTACTTTGACAGCCCAAACACAATCTGTTTGCTCACTTCTCACTGCTCCTTCCTGCACTCCAAATGGGTGGTTGCTTGGCATCCCCTGCAGCACTGCCCCCGCCCAGAAGTAACAATACCTCCACACTTCATGGCAGAGGGCTGAGGACACTCACTTTTGCCTGGCAGTAAGGACGGGTCGTCCCCATTGCGTCCCTCTGTGAGCTGAAAGGCGCCGTTGGATCCCTGGCAGCCTGCTGGCTGCTTCTGAAGAGAGAAAGGAAGAAACATTGGAGGGAACGGGCAGCCACGGTTTACAGAGGTTCCAGATGGTGCCAGAGATGGGATATCAGAATGCTGAGACATTATTTATCACTAAGGGAAAACAGCCTAAGCCACGTCCACGCCATTAGCCCAGGCTGTCAGCAGAGAGCACAGAACCCGACCGCTTACTGAGGTCACAAAGGAGCAGTAGGGCTCCTCCCGCTCCGTCCCTTCCCTTAAAAATGAGACAAAGGAAGAAGAACCAAGAAAAGAAACTCAGCCATACCTTTCCACTCACAGAGCAAAAGTAGGAATAGCAGTCGTCTCCGTGCTGAGACATGGCTGGTGAAGTCTCAGAGGAAGCTGAAGCTCCAAGGGCTCTCTCCACAGGAACTTGCCCCGCTCTTGGAAAGAGCTGGCTTCACTAAGACTGCCTCGAACCCCGAAATCTCCTTGTGGACAGGAAGTTGCAACAAGTGAAAAACTGTGGGGAAGAAGCATTTTCCCAGCCTTCTTCTGCACCCAGCCATCCGTGGGGCAGTGAGGCACAAGTTGCTCTCTGTGAAGGCCGCGCTCTCCTTCCTTTGTCATGTCTGCCATGAAGCTGGGGACCCGGCCGCAGTTTTCCAGGGGAGGAATGCCATTTCATCATCCTCACCGTAACATGGGATGGAATCTCAACAAGAACCCATTTCCCTGCAAACAGCCGTGCTGAGGGCACCGCTGGAGCTGGGAACTGCTCCCCAGCACAGCTTTCCTGCTGAGACACCTCCCGGCAACCACCCAGCACCAAACCCGGCTCACCTGCTGGGCCTGCTCAGCCCAAGCTGTGCCCAGCTCACGCACACGCCGCAGCGCTGCTTCAGACGGGCTCTCACAGGGTGATCAGCTCCAAGGACGGCCCAGAGCTCAGTCTGCGTGCAGACGCTCACCAGAGCACCAGCTCTGCTCACCAGCTGTGGCACAAACGTGCCCACCCGGCAACGGTTGTGACCTCAGCGAGTGCCCGCATCACTTCTGGGCTTCCATCATAGGCGAAGGAAATGGACTCCTTCTAGATCCAAATGGTAGGAAACCAGCACCAGGGTCATCCAGTGAGGTTATCTGAAGTAAAATAATGGAGAAGATGACTCTTGTGCAGCCCAATAAGAACCCGGATAGGCCGCTATGGCTTCATAGTGGTTAATGGAGTTCCAGAGGAACCCAAGGCCGGTACAGGCATCTCTGGTTGGGGATTTAAGACCCAGGGCTGATATCGGCCTCTCAGGCTGTGGCTTTAAGTCCCTGGTCTGTTTCCAGCCTTTCAGCCTTAACCTCACACCCTTAGCACAACTCTTTCTGCTGAGATTCATAGGATCATAGAATCACAGAATCACAAGGTTGGAAAGGATCCGCAAGATCATCTAGTCTGACTGTCCTCCCTTTACCATACCTACAGAAAACCCCTAACCCATATCTCCTAGCTCCCTATCCAGATGCCTCTTGAACACTGCCAGGGATGGCGACTCCACCACCTCCCCGGCCATTCCAGTGCCTGACCATTCTCTGAGAGAAAAAGTTCCTTCTTATGTCCAATCTAAATCTCATCTGATACAATTTGTAGCCACTTCCTCGGGCCCTGTTTGTTGCCTGGGAGAAGAGACCAAGCCCCTTCTGGTCACAACCTCACTTCAGGAAGTTGTAGAGTGCAATGAGGTCTCCTCTGATCCTCCTCTTCTCCAGACTGAACAAACCCAGCTCCCTCTGCTGCTCCTTATAAGACTTGTGCTCCAGACCCCTCACAAGTTTTGTTGCCCTTCTCTGGACATGTTCCAGGGCCTCAATGTCTTTCTTGTACTGAGGAGCCCAAACCTGAAGACAGAACTCAAGATGCGGCCTCGCCAGTGCTGAGTACAGGGGGATGATCACCTCTCTGCTCCTGTTAGCCACACTCTTTCTAATACAGGCCAGGACGCCACTGGCCCTCTTGGCCACCTGGGCACACTGCTGGCTTGTGTTCAGCTGAGCATCGACCAACACCCCCAGGTCCCTTTCCTCTTCGCAGCCATCCAGCCACTCTGCTCCAAACCTATAGCGCTGCATGGGGTTATTGTGGTCAAAGTGCAGGACCCGGCACTTGGCCTTGTTGCACCTCATCCCAATCATCTCATCCCAGTGATCCTGCTTATCTAGACCCCTCTGAAGGGCCTCCCTACCCTCAGCAGATTGACACCACCTCCAACTTGGCGCCACCTGCAAACTTACTGAGGGTACACACAATCCCCTCATCTAGGTCATCAACAAAGATACTAAACAAGATGGGCCCCTGTACCGACCCCCGGGGACACCACTTGTAACGGGTTGCCAGCTGGACTTAACTCCATTAATCACTACCTGTTGGGCACAGCCCTCTAGCCAGTTCTTTACCCAAGGGTGGGTATACCTGTCCAGGCCACGGGCAGCCAGTTTCCCCGGGAGAATACTGTGAGAGACAGTGTCAAAGGTTTTGCTGAAGTCTAGGTAGACTAAATCAACAGCCTTCCTCTTGTCTTCCAGTCTGGTCCCCCAGTTGTAGAAGGAGATGAGGTTGGGCGAGCAAAACCTGCCTTTCATGAACCTATGCTGTCTAGGCCTGATCTCCTGGATGCCACGTACAAGCTGCGTGATCTCACCCAAGATGATTTGTTCTGTAACTTTCCCTGGTACCGAGGTCAGGCTGACAGGCCTGTAGTTCCCCAGATCCTCCTTACGGCCCTTCTTGTAGATGGGAATCACATCGGCAAGTCTCCAACCTTCTGGTACCTCTCCAGACAACCAGGAATGCTGGTAGATGGCAGAGAGCAAGCTCGGCAATCACCCCCGCTAGCTCCTCCAGCAACCAAGGGTGGAGCCCATCTGGTCCCATGGACTTGTGACAGTCCAGCTGGAAGAGGAGCTTTTTGTCTCCACCTGAATCGCTAGGGGAGTATTGTGCGTTCCATCCCAGACTTCCAGATCAGGGCATAAAGTGCCCTGAGGATAACTGATCTGCCTGTTAAAGGCGGATTTAAAGAAGGCATTGAGGACCTCAGCCTTCTTATCCTCAGTAGTCACATTCCCCTCTCCATCAGCTAAAGGATGGACATTTTCCCTGGTTCTTGTCTTACCACTGATACATTTGTAAAAGGATTTCTTGTCCTCTTTTACTGCAGTGGCCAATCGGAGCTCAAGTTGGGCTTTTGCCTTCCTAACTTCCTCCCTGCATATCTTAGCAACTTCCTTGTAATCTCCCCAAGTAGCCTGTCCTTTCTTCCAGAGGATATAGATTCTCTTTGTCTTCCCGAGTCTCAACAATTGTTCCCAGTTCATCCACACTGGTCTTCTTCCCCTATGGCTCACCTAATGGCATTCAGGGACAGCCTGTTCTTGTGCCTTTAGGATTTCCATCTTGAGGAGTGTCCAGGCTTCCTGGACCCCTCTACCCATAAGGAGCGACTCCCAAGGGACCCATGCTACAAATGTCCTGAACAGGTCAAAGTCCGCCCTCTTCAAGTTCAGGATAGTGGTTTTGCTAGTCACCCTTCTGACATCTCCAAGAATAGAGAATTCTACCATTTCATGGTCGCTCTGCCCAAGACAGTCCTCAACCTTCTCAACTCCTACCAGTCCTTCACTGTTAGTGAAGAGCAGGTCTAGCAAGGTATCACCCCTGCTAGGCTCTTGTACCAGCTGTATACGGAAGCTATCTTCCATACACTCTAGAAACCTCTTGCACTGCTTCCTCTGCTCTTTATTATATTCCCAGCATATATCAGGGAAGTTGAAGTCTCCCAAGAGAATGAGTGCTGGCGATCGTGTGACTTCAGTGAGCTGCTCATAGAATGCCTCACCCATCAATTCATCCTGATGAGGTGGTCTATAAGAGACCTTCAGCAAGATGTCACCCCTGCAGGCCTTCCCCCTGATCCTTACCCACATGGACTCGTCTTTATCATTCCGAAGCCCAAGCTCTTCAACATCAAAACTCTAATATAGAGGGCCACACCACCACCCTTTCTTCCTCATCTATCCCTTCTGAAGAGCTTGTAACCATCCATCACAGCACTCTAGTCACAGCAGTGATCCCACCTTGGATCGGTAATAGCAACTAGGTCATGGTTTGCCAGATGCACAGTTGCTTCCAGCTCCTCCTGCTTGTTAGCCAAGCTGCGTGCATTGGTGTAGACGCACTTCAGCTGGGGCATCTGCCTCACTCCCAGCTCAAGCAGCATTCCCCTAGGCTCATCTCTGGTGAGCCCTGTTTTGTCCCCTCCCCCATGGTAGCTAGTTTAAAGCTCTTTCGATAAGCCCTGCTGTCTTCTGTGCTAGGATTCGTTTCCCCCTTTGAGATAGTTGGGTTCCATTCATGGATAACAGGCCGGTGGCCAAGTAAACTGCCCTGTGATCAAAGAACCCAAAGTTTCTGGCTCAGCACCAGCCTCTGATCGAATTATTCTTTGCTCGTGCTTTCCAAGCCTGCTCCATGTCCCTCACTGCCCCTGAAGGTATAGAACAATAAAATCACTTGAGCTCCCGCTCTTTGAACTAAATGGCCTAAACTCCTGAAATCTCTTTTCATAGTTTGTAGGCTTCTCTAAGAAATTTCACCATTGTTCACCTGAACTATGAGTAGTGGAAAATAATCAGTGGACCTAACCAGCTTTGGGAGTTTCCTCGTTATGTCCCTGACCTGATGCCAGGAAGGCAGCAGACTTCCTGACGGCTTGGGTCCAGTCTGCATATGGAGCCCTCTATTCCTCTGAGAAGGGAGTCACCCACCACGACCACCCTTCTTTCTTTCATGACAGAGGAAGTCTCAAGGCATGGTGGTGACTGCCTTGCATCAGGCTCCCTCCTAGGCAGATCCTCCATTGCCTCCCCACTCATATCTCCTTCAATTTCCAGTGTCTCAAACCTGTTGCTTAGAGGGAGCTGGGGAAGAGGGCTAGGCAGGCAGGGGGGGCTCCTGTGATATCAAGTTGGGACTGTCTTCCAACCCTCCTCATCAGTCAGGTCTGTCTGACTGTGACAGAGCAGGGAGTCAACCACTTTTCTGGGGGTATCTGCCTGGCACCCTTTCCTCGGGGATGCCAGTGAATCACTCCACCAGTCCATCTCCTGATCACACTCCCTGATGGTTCTGCTGGCACCTCATGTCAGAGCTTTAATTGAGAGCCTATTGAGATCCTACAGCATGTTCAGTGTTTCTGATGGCGTTTATCTATTTGATGGTGTTTCAGGTAGTTCTGGGGAGCCCCACTGGGAGGCTGTGCTCATTGATAAGAGAACAGACAGGAAATGTCAACTTGTCACAGGGATTACAGTGTCCTCCAAACCAAAAGATGAGCCTTCAGTGTGAATGAACAAGCTTTTATTCAAAAGGAATCTTAGTGGCAATGCTGACCAAATATATCATTGTGAAAGATCCTTTGGGAAAACTGTCCACGTTTCTACACCTTTGCCTTTTCACTTTCTACTCTTCTACTCCACAGTTTTCCCATGGCATTCTTTACCTCTTTATTCCTCAGTGTGTAGATGAGGGGGTTTAGCATGGGGGCAATTAGGGTGTAAAACAGTGCCATGACCTTGTCCTCCGAGAGATCACTGGATGGGCGTATGTAGGTGAATGTGCACGGCCCGAAGAACAGAACCACCACAGTGATGTGGGACCCACAGGTGGAGAGGGCCTTGCGCCGTCCTTCGGATGTGTGACTTCTCAAGGAGACCAGGATCACCACGTAAGACACAACCAAAATGAAGAAAGAGCTCAGAGTTAACATCCCACTGTTGGCAATGACAATGATGCTGACGGCGTAGGTGTCAGCGCAGGCCAGCCGTAGCAGGGGATGGACATCGCAGAAGTAGTGGTCAACTTTGTTGGGGCCACAGAAGGGGAGCCGAGCGGTCAGAAGAGCCTGCACAATGGAGTGCGCACAGCCTCCCAGCCATGAGCCCACCACCATGCGGCTGCACGTGCGCCTAGTCATGAGCGTGGTGTAGTGGAGAGGTCTGCAGATGGCTGTGTAGCGATCATAGGCCATCGCTGTGAGGATGAAGATCTCTGTGCAGCCAAAGAAGTGGACCCCAAAGAGCTGTGCTATGCAGCCCACAAAGGAGATGGTTTTGCTTTTGACAAGGAAGTCAGCAATCAATTTGGGAGCTGTGACAGAGGAGTAACAGATGTCTACAAAGGACAAGTAGCAGAGGAAGAAGTACATGGGGGAGTTCAGATGTTGGCTGCTAATCACGGTAACAATAATGAGCAGATTTCCCACCACGTTAATTGTATAGAAGCAAAGAAACATCACAAAGTACAGTTCCTGCACACCTTGGCTCTCAGAGAGGCCGATGAGAATGAACTCCTTCACACCACTTGCATTCACCGCATTGGTCACTTGGGTAGCCATACTCGACACACAGCCTGTGCACATGCAAAAGCAAGGACATGTTATTTGACATCATCACCATCATCATCATCACTAATAATTAATTCTGTACCAGAAACAGGGAAGCACATAGGATTACTATTAGCCCTACGAAAGGATTGCTTTCCCCATCTTTTCCCCCTGCGTATTTCATTCTCCTTGAGTGAAACTTTGGCCATGGCTGTCACGTGCTCCTTCATCCTGGTTCTTTGGGTTGTGAAGGACTGAGCCTACAGTCACTGTGCTGTGAAGGACAGTGAGAGGCACAACAAAGGCGCAGGGCAGGATGTTTTCCCCCATTATAGTCCAAGGTTATGATTGCAACCCTTGTGAGAAGAATGCCTTCATGAGTATCACTTGGAGATATCACTTGGAATACTGATTTGTTTTGTAAATATTTGTAAATATAAGTGATTTTTGAATTGTTGCTCATGAGGGAAATGAAACTACATACAGAAAAAAAAAAAAAAAAAAAAAAAAAAAAAAAAAATCTCTTACCTATACCCATTTTGGAGGTAAAAATTGCAATGTCATGGGCTGAAAAAATGAGTTCTGGGGAAGTTGTCTCTCATGGAGAAAACAGCAAATATTTCTTTAGTCACGTACCACTTCAGTATTTATCTTGCTCTGAATCTCAGCATTTGCCTTGCTGCCATGCTATCTTGTGAGGAAAGAGGGCTGAAAGCATCATTTCAAACCATCTGTCCCAGCCTTATGTGCATTTCACCTATTGCTGAGTTCTGATACGCTTTGCGGACATTATCACAGGTTCATGTCTGCTTAATGCAGCTCATCTAGAAGGTGCTCAGAACAGATACCTCTGTAGAGGCAGAGGGGCTAAAGTGGAGTCCTTTACAGAGCCACTTCTTTTTCCCCTGACCAGGAGGGGTTCAACTAAATGACTGTCACCAGGTAAAGTTAACTTCAGAGAAATAAACATTTTAATACCCTGGAAGTCACTGATGCCACTCTATTACTTGTGTTGTGGTTGAATTCCGTATTCGTGGGCATCTGTCAGTCTCTGCAGTTTCTCCTTCCAGAACATGGTGCTCCTTGGCTTCAGTTGGTTCCAATCATCGCCCCTTAGTAGTAAAGAAGTAAACTTCATCTTTAAAAAGCCATTAATATTTCCAGCTCCATCAGAGTTCCTTTAGCCCTAGAAACCAGCAGATGCAAACTCTTCATGGAAGTTACCCAGAAATAGGAACTCTTAGAAGTAAATGACTGCCTAAGCTGGATGCTTTTTAGTTTGCTGACGCTCCTAAGTCAACTGGTGTTCAAAATGACCATGACGCATCTTGGCCAATGAAACCACAGTCAGTTCTCCCTGGGTGTGCAGGTGATCCCTGAGCAGAGAACAATACGGAATGATGCAGTGAACTCAAGCTCTGCAGAACCACTTTAACATTACAGCAGAATCAGAGACTGTTGAGTGAGCCAGGAAAAGATACAAATAAATAAATAAATGAAGCACCCTCAGGAAACACCAAAATGGTGAAATCCCAGGATTCCCTGAAGGGAACCCACAACCCATAACCTGAGGAGGAAGCTGTCTAATTCACAGCAGAGATGCCTACTTATTTCTGCTGCCCCCAGGGGGATGGCAGATATGACAAATTCAGTAGAGGATTCCCAAAGGTTCTGTCTTACCCCTTCAAGAATCTTTTCCAGGACTTCACTGGTCTATGATGTAATTCAGCCACCTACAAAATGAAATAAACACAACACGGAACACCTAAAATTTCAGAAAGGATTAAAAAAAATTGTCTTCTCCTTATTGCTCCTTATGTAGTTTGTGGATAGGGAGGGCGGGGAGGGGGACGGGGGGGGGGGGGGGGTAAGGGTTGGCAGAGGGGAAGGGAAGGGGAAAGGATGAAGGGGCATAATAAAAATAAAGAACGAAGTCAGATAAGCTGAAAAACCTACCTCTTCTGTATTTGCAGGTCTAATTTTCTTGTGGATGAGCCGTATGATTTTATCTCATTACCTGCATTCCCCAGCAGGGATGTGTTAGGGCACAGACTTTAGAAGAAATGTTGAATGTAAAGCTTTCAGCACTTGCTCCGTGTAATCCCATCCAATTCTCTCTAGCTATTCCTTGCCTACGAGTGAACTTCTCTGCCTGGATAATGGGTACACACAGCAGTGTGTTCACAGACCCACAGCAGAAAGCAGCTCTGAGAAGAAAACCATTTAAGTACCTCTCTTCAATGCTCTCCAAGGAAATCTCTCACCTGAAAAGCTCTTGGGGACAGAGGAGGGAGGAAAGAAAGGAAGAGGCAAAGGAGATGTGAATTCCATCCTTACCGAGAAGTTTGAGTAAACATGTTTTAAAGACCAAGTCATCACTCAGTGTTATAGTTTTGCAAAGGGTGGAGGAGCTTTAGGTCCACTGCTTTGGCTTTCTAGCCAAATTTCTAGGTGTCATGGTTTTGTAATTTTAGCTATTGGTATTCCACATCTTAATACCATTTGGAGCACAGATGTGCTCCACACGTCCCAGAGGACCTCATGGGTGTGGGTGTGCTTCCAAGCTGTGCAACTTCAATTTCAAAGCAGGCCTCTCAGTCTTTGGAAAACTCTCTCTCTCTCTCTCTTATTTTACTTGATTTATTAGCCTCAAATTCAATTAGATTGTATTATATTGTGTTATCTTGTATTCCAGTAACACAGTTTTCCTCCTTAGATTGTTGCTGTTTCTCTGTTTGCTTCCTTGAGCCCAGCTCCCATCTCCCTACCCCTTTCCCTTTTTCCCTTCCCATTTTTTTGGAGGCCAGGGGGCCAATGGGCCTACTGTCCCCCTGCTTTTTCCCCCCCATCACGGACATAGATTGATCTAGATAACTCTGTGACAGGGATGCTTGCCTTTGACAGCTGAGACTTTTATCAGTTTGACCAGCTCCTTCAGCAGATTCTTTTGATTATCCTGGTCTTCATCAGGTATTTCTGATACTGCCACGGGTTCATCACGATTAATTGCCAGGGACAATTCCTCCCACAAGACATCCTGTCTCTTCTCCATTTTATCTAGTATTTCTGCCATTTGGCAGATGGCAGATATGGAGGCATGGGATGGTGGTAATTTTTGTTCCAAGTTTTGAAGTGTTAGAATCTGTTCAAAAATTAGGGGTCTTCTGTCTAGGTCTTCGTATCTATTGGCCGTTGCTACCGGAGAAATGGCATACCTCTCCAGTGTTGCTCTTGTGAGCTTCCACCATAAAAAAAAAAAAAAAAAAAAAAAAAAAAAAAAAAAAAAAAAAGAGAGAGAAAAGAAAAAAAAAAAAAGGAAGGGGTTTGCTGTGACCTGGCCACGTGCTCTGGGAGAGGGGGAACAGCAGAGAGTGAGCAAACAGTTTTAACAAAGAGAAAACACGATGGCAACAGTCTGAGGAGGAACAGTAATTTACTAAATGTAACCAAATCAAACAAAACAAGAAAGACTACCCAAAACAAGAGTCAAACCATGATAGTGTGAGGGCAGCATGTGCTTTTCTCTGTGGGGAGCTGAGATGCCCAGAGGCAGAGAGCGGCTGGGATCCGGTCTGAAATCCCACCCTGCTTCCTCTTCACGCCAAGTCCTCCAGGGATGCTGACCTCGGGCCCCCACCCTCTCCCCCCCCACAGGAACCCAAAATGCCATAAACGGTGGTAACAAGGAAAGAGGACGTTAACTCTTCAACTGCCACTGTTCTGCATGATGTTCTGTTGTGGAATACCAACAACAGAAAGCACAACACCACAACACAGAGGCACCGACAGACGTGAACCTGAAAGCACAGACCCCAGCCAGGAGCCCAGGGATGTCCCGTCAGCTGTTGCAGGCTGAAGTCACCGCACAGTCTGATGAACAGCTGTGTGCTTCCTGCTGGATTGTGGGTTTCTCAGAACATCCGACCCCAACAGCTCCAGAAATGTCTCACAAGAAGGAGGACAGACAGAGTCGCTGCACGTCCTTTATTCTGTTAAGCTTCACAGGGAGCCTCATTCATTATGTGCAGTGTATCTGGGCTACACAACAAAGGGACAAGCTGAAGAGGAACTGATTTGAATAATGACGTTTTAGTGAAAAGCATTACAGTATTTTAAAAAAAGAATCAGATTTAATACATTGCACTTATAAAAACTGATCAAAACAAAACAAAGGGTTTGTAACAGTAAAAAGCTGCATTACATGTCATGAATTCCAAAAGATGGGCAGTTCAGTGTTTTTGAAACACATCTGGTCATCACTTTCCTCACTGCATCCTTGACTTCCTGGTTCCTCATGCTGTAGATGAGGGGGTTCAGTGCTGGAGGCACCACTGAGTACAGAACTGCCACCATCAGGTCCATGGATGGGGAGGAAACGGAGGGGGGCTTCAGGTAGGCAAAAAAGGCAGTGCTGAGAAACAGGGAGACCACGGCCAGGTGAGGGAGGCACGTGGAGAAGGCTTTGTGCCGTCCCTGCTCAGAGGGCATCCTCAGCACGGCCATGAAGATCTGCACATAGGACACAACTATGAAAACAAAGCACCCAAAGAATAAACTGGCACTAAAAAAGAGAAACACAACTTCCCTGAAGGCTGAGCAGGAGAGCTTGAGGATCTGGGGGATTTCACAGAAAAACTGGTTGACAACATTGCCTTGGCAGAGAGGCAGTGAAAACGTACTGGCAGTGTGCAGCAGGGAATAGAGAACCCCAGTGCCCCAGGCAGCTGCTGCCATGGTGGCACAAGCTCTGCTGTCCATCAAGGTCCCGTAGTGCAGGGGCTTGCAGATGGCAACGTAGCGGTCATAGGACATGATGGTGAGAAGGTAATACTCTGCTGACATGAAGAAGAAAAAGAAAAAGACCTGTGCAGCACATCCTGCGTAGGAGATGGCCCTGGTGTCCCAGAGGGCGTTGGCCACGGCTTTGGGGAGAATGGTGGAGATGCAGCCCAGGTCGAGGAGGGCGAGGTTGAGCAGGAAGAAGTACATGGGGCTGTGCAGGTGCTGGTCGCAGGCTACGGCTGTGCTGATGAGGCCGTTGCCCAGGAGGGCAGCCAGGTAGATGCCCAGCAAGAGCCAGAAGTGCAGGAGCTGCAGCTGCCGCGTGTCTGCCAACGGCAGCAGGAGGAACTCGCTGATGGAGCTGCTGTTGGGCATCTGCTGTTGCTGGGCATGGAGTCCTGTTCAGAGTGCAGAAGATAATGATGAGTCCAGACCACTCTCAGAGACAGTCCTCCTGCTATACAATAAATATTTGAATTTCCCCTTGGGAAATGTTCAATTAACTCCAGATCTTGAATTTATTTCTTCACCGTCCCTTAAGGAGTAGAAGATTAAGGAGCTCTTACTTTCTTCTCATCTCTTAATCATATTCCAGCCTCCTGGATATTTTCCTCTTTACTCCAGCTGCTCTTCGAGACCCCAGTCCAAGCCACTGTGCACTTCAATTTGCCATAGAGAAATCAGCCTGTTTGCAGGATAAGTGAACTATTAATGTCTGCAGAAAACAACGAGAACTGAAACTGTTTGTATCCTTTTAGGAAGGAGAGGCTGAAAGCACATTCTGTGTGACTGTTCACAAAGCAATTGATGGATTAAAGAAATATTTGGGGGTCTCAGAGCTGTCCTCAAATTTGACAGCCCCTTTTAGATTTCTGCCTCCAATCCTCTATCCTTCCCTAAGAACAGGAAATGGAAAATCCCTGCCTTGGCTCTCCTCTTGCCAGGGGGCTCCTTCCCCCCACACGTCTCCCCGCAGCACCCTGGGCAGCTCCCCGGGCAGGCTGAGTGCTGAGCCTGGCAGGCGGCAGAGTCCCATAGCCGGCACACAGCTCCTGAGGCACAGCAGGGACCCTGCTCTGCAGGACAGCCCTGGGCACCCGCCTGCAGCCCTGGCTGCACAGTCTGCAGCCGTGCTGGGACACGCAGCCCTCAGGGCTGTGCTCTGACACTGCAGCACGGAAGACCTCAGCTGGAGCAGAAGGCTTTTTCCACAGTAAAGAAACATGCAGTGCCTTTAGCCAGATCTGCTATGGGTTGTCCCCAGTTTGGTGATCCCTCCAGGAAAAGCAGCTGCCCTGCCTAATGCAAGACACTTACCATGGTCTGTAGGCAATGCTCCTTCAGTGAGCTCACAGCACGCTCACGCTGTACATACTTTGTAAGGTCTCTCTTCCTTCTCTTCTATCCTCATGTCATCTTCAGATCATGCCCCAGCCCTGCTGTGCTGTGCACAAGAGCTGCTCCTGGGCACAGCTGTCTCTCTGCAGCACTGCCCACTTTTATTAGCTCCTTCTGTCCCAGGAGCCTGGCCCAGCTCATCAGCAGAGGATGTCATCTTTATCCTTCCCACTCGTCTCCCCTGAGACGTCCCTGTGTCCTCATGGCCAGCAGCTCCTGAAAGAGAACAGCATCATGACAGTACATTAAAATCTGTTGAGTTAAACACCAGAATTCTAGTGGTTAGTTACTAATTCCAGACATGTGGTGAGACCTCCCAGAGAGCGTTTGCTGAAACAAAAAGGGCACACGTACAATGACAGGATATCACAGAATCATAGAATCACCAAGGTTGGAAAAGACCTAAAAGATCATCCAGTCCAACCATTCACCTATCACCAATAGCTCCCACTAATCCATGTCCCTCAACACAACATCTAGTCTTGAACACCTCCAGAGTCAGTGACTCCACCACCTCCCTGGACAGTCCATTCCAGGTCCCAAAGTGCAGGATGTGGCATTTGGTCTTGTTGAACCTCATCCCATTGGCTTCAGCCCAGCTCTCCAGCCTGTCCAGATCCCTCAGTAAGGCCTTGCTAACCCCAGGCAGATCCACGCTCCCAGCCAATTTGGTGTCATCTGCAAACTTTCTTAGGGTTCACTCGATGCCCTCATCCAGGTCATCAATAAAGATATTGAAGAGGACAGACCCCAGCACCGACACCTGGGGAACACCAGGTAGGCGCACAGGTAGGCGTCCAGGCAGCTCTTGAATATCTCCAAAGAAGGAGACTTGGGCAGCCTGTTCCAGTGCTCCGTCATACTCACTGTAAAGAAGTTCTTGCACACATTATTGCGGAGCTTCCTATGCTCCAGTTTCTGGCCATTTCCCCTTGTACTGTCTCCACACACTGATGAAAAGAATCTGGCCTCGCCACTTTGACACCACATCTCAGATATTTATAGACATGGATCACGCCCCCTCTCAGTCTTCTTTTCTCAAGGCTAAACAGACCCAGTTCGTTTAGCCTTTCTTCATAGGGGAGATGCTCCAGGCCCTTCACCATCTTTGTGGCACTCCATTGAACTCTTTCCAAAAGATCATCCCTGTCTTTTTTGTACTGGTGAGCCCAGACCTGGACACAATATTCCAGATGAAGCCTTACCAGGGCAGAGTAGAGGGGGAGGATCACCTCCCTCAACCTGCTGGCCACACTCTTTTTCATGCACCCCAGAATGCCATTGGCCTTTTTGGCCACGAGGGCACACTGCTGGCTCTTGGCCAACCAGGACGCCCAGGTCCCTCTCTGCAGAGCTCCTCTCCAGCAGCTCATCCCCCAACCTGTCCTGGTGCATGCATTTATTCCTCCCTAGGTGCAAGACTCTACACTTGCTTTTGTTCAACCTCATCTGGTTTCTTACTGCCCAGCTCTCCAGCCTGTCCAGGTCTCACTGAATGACAGCACAGCCTTCAGGTGTGTCAGCCAATCCTCCCAGCTTCATACCATCAGCAAACTTGCTAAGGGTGGCCACTGCACCGCCAACAACGACCCTCTGTGTTCTGCCAGTCAGCCAGTTCTCAACCTACCTCACTGTCCACTCATCTATCCCACTCTTCCTCAGCTTTGTTATATGGATGTCATGGGAGACAGTATCAAATGCCTTGCTGAAATCAAGGTAGACGACATCCACCGCTCTCCCCCCATCCACCCAGCCAGTGAAAATGTCATACAAGGCTACCAGGTTGGTCGAGCATGACCTCCCCTTGCTGGACCCATGATGACTACTCCTGATAACCTCCGTTTCTTCCAATTGTCTGGAGATGGCATCCAGGGCAAGCTGTTCCGTCACCTTTCCAGGGACAGAGGTGAAGCTGTCTGGCCTGTAATTACCTGGATCTTCCTTCTTGCCCTTTTTGAAGACCGGAGTGACACTGGCTATCCTCCAGTTCTTCAGGCACCTCCCCCATTCTCCAAGACCTCTCAAAGATGATAGAGAGTGGTTCAGCAGTCACCTCTGCCAGCTCCCTCAGCACCCGTGGATGCACCCCATCAGGTCCCATGGATTTATGAACATTGGTGTGGCGCTCATGGACCAGCTCTTCCCTGACTAAAGTCAAGTCTTCCATTCCCCGGACCCTCCCACTTAGCTTGAGGGTCTGGGATTCCTGAGGGAGAGCTTTTTCACCGTAGACAGAAGCAAAGAACGCCTTCAGTATCTCCACCTTCTCAGCATCCCCCGTTACCAGAACACCTCCCTCACTTAGCAGGGGATCCTCACTCTCCCTAGTCTTCCTTTCACTCTTGACATACTTTAAAAAGCCTATTTAATTATTTAATTAATTTATTTAAAATAAAAAAGCCTATTTAATTATCCTATTTAATGAGTGTCAGCCCATCTATGTAATAGTATGTTCTGCTTGTGAGAAAGTGTGTGAGGGAGGTGGGCCAATCAGTGCTGGTTCTGTGGTGAGGTGTTTATTACTGAACAATACTGATTGTTAATGGAAAGATATATGGCATTAAGGGTCTTATGGGAACTGAAGAACTGTATTGTATGACAAACTGTTTTGATGGTATATGAAAGTGTAGTTGTTACTGGCTTATGGAAGTGTAATTGAGATATGTAGAAGTGTATCTAAGGGTACAAATAGTGGAATAGCTTACAGATGAAAAAGGGCTAAAGAGAAGGTGAGTTTATCTGCACTGACATGACAGCAACCCCCCACACCTGTCCCCTGTGAGCAGAGCAGAGCAGAGACACAGTCCTCATGTATCATGTAGTGTTATTCCACTTACCAAATGGTTGAACTAACAACAGAAGAGTCAGATCTGCCTCTCTGCTCCATCTGTGGCATACTCTGGAGTCAAAGGCATTGCAAAGCTATGGCACATCCACATTGTTTCACTGATGACATCCTAGTATGCTCTGGGCACTCATTTCAATTGCATCTAAATAAGTCTAGGGTCATGCCAGTTGTCAGGAAGCTGGCAAATGTTGTCTCATTGTAAGGAAGAACAAGAAAGATGACGTGGGCAATTATGGACCTGTCAGTCTCACTCCAGTGCCCGGTAAAATTATGGAGAAAGTGATGGTGGGAGTTATGGAAAAACAGCTGAAGGACAATTCTGTCATTGGTTGCAGCCAACACAAGTTCCTGAGGGGAAGGTCCTGTTTAACTTCAGGTTCTTTTATGACACGGTTTTCCATTTAGCTGACCAAGGGAAGCCAGTTGATGTTATCTTGAGGATTTCAGAAGAGCTTTTGATACTGTTTCTCACATCACCATTCTGGACACAATGTCCTGCATACGGCTAGACAGAAACAGAACGTGGTGGGTGAGCAGTTGGCCAACAGGTCAGGCCCAAAGGCTTACAATCAATGGGTTCCATTAGGCTGGTAGATGGTCACTATCAGGGCTCCCCATGGCTTCATTTTAGGGCCACTTCTCTTTCATGTTTTTGTGGATGACTTGCATGCAGGACTAGAAGATGTTCTGAGCAAGTTTGCTGCTGATGATACCAGATGAGGAGGTGCTGTTGCCTCCACTGAGGGTGGAGAGGACTTGTAGAGAGATGTGGACAAGTCAGAGAAGTGGGTACCAGTTGGCACTAAGCACCAAGTGCATAAACCATAACATGAACAAGTGCCTGATTCAGCACCTGGGTAGGGGCAACCCTGGACATACACACTGACTGGATACGGACACTGGAAAAAGGTCTGACTGAAAAGGGTTGGGGGGGTCGTGGTCAACATCAAAATGAATGTGAGTCAGCAGTGTGCCCAGGCAGCCAGGAAGGCCAACGGTCCCCTGGAGCACATGAAGCAAGTTATTGCCAGCTGGGTGAGGGAAAGGATCGTCCCTCTCTGCTCTGCATTGCTACAGCCTCACCTGGAGCACTGGGTGCACTTCTGGGCACCGCAGAACAGAAAGGACATCAAAATACAGGAGAGTGTGCAGAGGGCACTGGAACTGAGAGATCTGAAGTTCAGCGTTTCATTAGGTTTGACTGCTTGTTCAGACTGGGCCCTTCTCACATCCCACATCCTGCAATGAGACACAGGGCACACATGGGACATGCACTTCACAGCATCCTTGCACCCCATGCAGAGCCTGGGATCTTCTGTCCCCGTGTCTTTCATTTAACATCATACAGATCTCCATCCCACTGCCCCAGGGAGGGCCTTGAGCCAACAGGAGGGACAGGATCTCCCAGCCAAGGGTCTGGGGATCAGGGCTTGGCCTGTCAGCTTGGTAAGGCAAAGGAAGGGTTTCTTAGCATCAGAGCCACCATGCCAGTGCCTTTGCCTGCCTGTAGTCATGGCTTCCAATTATCTTCCTAACAAGTCCCTTGGGAAGCTTGCTTGGTAATGGCCCTCAGTGGGCCCATTAATACTCCAAGAAACTTCACTGTTACTTCTGACTTTGCCTTGCTGAGTACTTTGTGCAAACTTCTCACTGCACTGGAGGTTGATGGACTCAGCATCAAATGCGCCCTGGGGCCCATTATAACCTAAAGAGCCTCCTGTGCCTTGAGCCTTCCTGTTATCTTCTTCAGGATTTCAGAGCTTGTTCAGCAAAATGGAGAGGTATCTGGCGAGAGCTTAAAGAGGAAGAGTCCAAAATACACAAAATACACTTACTGTCTATTTATTTATAGTTGGGTTTAAAGAAGACATCAAATCAGCACTGTGCAACTGATACCAATCCAGGATGCCCCCAGTGAGGTCTATTCTGTTACAGTGTGGACAAAGGTGCTCCTCAACCCCCCCGCCCCATTTCTTCTCACATTGGTCCCATGGGACTTGTGTCACTTTTCCTCACATCACTCTTCTCCTCTGCAGTCACCTGCTCAGTGTTAAACCTGCTTTGCACCAGCTCCCACTGGCTTTCCTCAGAGAACCAGCTGCACATGGGCAAGGAAAGAATTCTCTCTCTCTTTTTTTTTGCCATCAAACAGAAGGAAAGGTGATGCAATTGAATGAACAGCAAAACACAGTGATCTGCTGCATGCCATGTCCAAGCTGCGTCTATTGAGGTTTGTCTTTCACAGGAAATATTTGTACTAGAAATGAGTTAGACAGGTGCCAGGCTGTACTCACAAGGCATTGGCACTGGCACCGCTGTCTGTGTCCCTGTACCTGAAGGCATCTGCGTCCTGCAAACACATTTCTGGAAAACACTGCAATTACAGGAAGAAAAAAACCAACCAACCAAACAAAAAACCCATGTCACAAAATCCCCTGAAAGACTCATATTTGCAACTTAATATGGAACAGGACTCACGAGAATTTTACATGTTGAGAAGGGTTAACACGTTTTCTTTGATTTCTATCTTTGTCTTCAATTCTTCTTAAATGAATAAATAAATAAATAAAAAGAGATCCACTTGTGTCTTGCAGATGGCCTGGTGCCACTTTGACCTTCACATTCCTCACCAGCCATTCCTTGCCGGTGCGTATGAGATCCAGCAGAGCACCTCTCCTCTTTGCTTCCTCTCTAGCTTGGCCAAGAAGCTGCCATCTGTGCTCTCCAGAGATCTTCTGGATGGAGTAAGCCCTGCTTTGCTGTCCCTGCAGCAGATACTGGAGTGAATAAGGCCCACAGAGGGGACAAGGGCCTGACAACATCAGGATCCCATCTGTCTGCAGAGGGCACTTTCCACTTGCTCTTCCTGATAAGGAAGTCTGGAACAGACAATGTTGGTCTCCTCTGTTTGCCATTTCCATTAGCTCTGACCTGGCTGCTCTGCCATCCCCAGGCAGAGCTCAGTGCACTCTCACAGAGGGCACTCGCACTTCCTTGTCTTCTCAGCCATCCACCCTAAAGACTCTGTATCCCCCTTGTGCTACAGGGCAGTTTTGGAAGCCATTTAACCGCGTCCCTGTGGTCCAAACAAGAGCTCAGGCCTGTAGCCTGGTGTTCTCATTAGTTGAAAACAACATATCCTCCCACAAGCCCTGCCCAGCTCTAGAACCCTCTATAGTCCCCCCAAAGCACCCTGTACGCCACATCTCTCCCAATAGGCCCCCTAGATTCCCACATCCCCCTAGATTCCCACATCAGCTACCTACATCCCCATATCCCCCTACAGCCCCTGACAGCCCCCCATATTCCCTGCACACCTACCCATTTCCTCATATCCCTTGGCATCCCCCCACAGCCCACTACAACTCCATATACCCCAAGATCCACTCTTACATCCACCCCACTGCCCCCCACAGCCTCATATGATCCTATACCCCACCCCCCATAGCCCCATATTACCCTGTAGTCCCTCCACAGCCTCACATTAACCTACAGCCCCTTCAACTCCCCCATCCCCCCCACTCCTCCCCACTGCCTATACTCCCCCATAGTCCCCTACCTATATCATCAGCACAGCCCCTCTTGTCCCATATCCCCTCATACCCTTTCTATAATCCCCCACAGCTTTCTATAACCCCATATCTCCCCGATAGCCACTATAAAGCCTCCTCTAGCCCATAGCCACTCCTATAGCCCCACAGCCTCCTATAACCCCCACACGGCTGTAAGTCACTCTACAGCCCCCCTAAAGCCCTGTATAGCCCCACATCCTTCCCTACAGCCCCCACAGCCTCATATCCCCCTAGATTCCCACAGCAGCAACCTACATCCCCATATTCCCCTACAGCCCCTGACAGCCCCCATATTCCCCTTGCAGCTACCCATATCCCCTGATATCCCCCAAAAGACCACAATAGCCCCAGATCCCCCCATATCTACCCCTATACACCCTCCACAGCTCCCTATAGCCCCAGATTACCCTACACCCCCCCAACAGCCCCATATTGCCCTATAACTCCGCATCCCCCAATATTTACCCCTATACACCTCCAACAGCCCTCTAGAGCCCCATATTACCCTACGGCTTCCCTATCTCACCCCTGCAACTCCCCCATCACCTCCCACATTGGGAGCGACATTTAGGATGTGGAATTGGGATGTGGGATTGGGATTGGGATTGGGATGAGGGATTGACTGGTGGGAGATGGGTTTGGGATGAGGGACTGGGAACGAGATTTGGAATAGGGATTGGGATGTGGGATTTAGGATGAGGGATTGGGATGCGGGATTGGGGCGTTGGATGTGGGATTGGGCTGTGAGGTTTGGGATTGGGCTGTGGGGATATGGATATGCGATGGATATGGGATGGGATTTCAGGAAATGGGATAGATATGGGGTGGGCTGTGGATATGGGATGGACTTGGAATGCATATGGGATCGTGGAATCCTAGAATTGCTCAGGTTGGAGAAGAGCTTCGAGGTCCTGCAGTCCAACTGCAGCCCAACCATAGAATCAATGCAGTCTCTCCAGCTCCCTCTGCAGCGCCTTTCTCCCCTCCAGCAGATCAGCACTCCCTCCCAGCTCGGTGCTGTCTGTGAACTTACTGAGGGTGCACTCAGTGCCCTGGCCGAGATCCCTGATCAAGGTGTTCAATGGAGATCCCCCTAGACTCCCCATATTTCCCCTATATTCAGCCCTGGGGAACACCACTCGTAATCTGCCGCAAGCTGGAAAAGGCTGCTCTGGGTGTCCAGGCTTGGCTGAGTCTGAAGTTGTTTGTCTGAAGACAAAACTGCCAGGACCCAAACAAGGCAGAGGAGCCACGATGCCATGTGAGGGATCTTGATGCCTGTCTGTCCATCTGCACAGCAGGCCCAGCTGCCCCTGCTTCCCCCCTCCATGAGAGCTGCCCCTGCTGCCGCTGCCGGAGTCTGAGGGGCTGTGACACGGCACAAATAACTGCAGGCATAAGGATACAGCAAAGGGTACACAAATCATTTAATAACCCATCATAGAAAACAACGAGTAACGGGAACAGCAATATTCCTAAAATTGCAATCCCACAACAATTGAGTTCCCAGACAGTGTCTCATCCCCAGTGATGACTTTGGAGGACGGCTCTGTTCTGGAGGGGAGGGATGGGGCCATTGTTCGTACCCCAGGAAAGCTGCCGCTGCTGCCTGGTGCTGCGGGGCCGGCGAGGAGCGCAGGGTTACGGGTAGCCGTACTTGTCAGCTATGGCCATGTCTATCTCCCGCTGCACCAGGAACTGCACGGGGCCGATCTTCATCTGCTGGGCCGCCCGCTGCCGCTCCTCCTGGGCCAGCCTCTTCATGCGCTCCCTCTCGGGCCGCTGCTCGGCTGTGATGGGCAGCGACTCCTCCAGCACTGTGGGTACTGCACCACCTCCCACCCGGGGCCCCACGCAGGGCACAAAGTCCGCGGGGCGCTGTGGCCGAGGCTGCTGCTGGTGCAGCTGTGGCAGTGGGTCCCTCTGCAGCGGTGAGCTCCTCCGTGGTGATCGGCGCAGGCAGCTCGGTGCCGTCTTCTTGGCTGCATCCTCCTGTGCCGGCACTGCTGGAGGTGCCGGCACTGCCTTGTCTTGGGGCTGGAGGGCAGCAGGGCTGGCGCTGGCTGTGGGTTGGGGCTGCACAGAGGGTGGCTGGCGCACCGGCCCCACCGCAGTCACTCTCTGCCCCAGCGGGTGCACGGCCTGGATGGACTCACACAGGTGCTTGCGCAGCTCGCTGGCAGTGCCCTCTTGCCCGCTGCTGCTGGCTCCTGCACTGACCCCAGGCAGCTTCACTTGATTTGGACGTTTGCAGCCTTTTCTTTCTTTTGTTTCCTTGCGTGGAGGCAGCTTCCTTTTCTTGGCTGGAGCGCTGCTGGTAGGCTGCTCCTGCTGGGAACTCTCCCCTTTCTGGGCCGTGCCAGCAGGCACAGGTAGCTTGGCCCGCTTGGTGCTGCCCCTCTTCTTCTTATCTGCCACCCGGCAGATAACAGAGCCTGGTGATGGTGGCGAGGGAGCCTGAAGCACCTGGGGCTCCCTTAGCTGCACCTCCTCAATGGGCTGTGCGGGTTGGGCTGAGGGAGCTGTGCCGACAGCCAGGGTGGTCGGCAGCGGCCTGAGCCGGGCACTGGCAGGTGGCGCAGCAGGGTGCAGCTGTGACAACCCACACTGCAGCTCAGACAGGAACCCAGGGGATGGTGGAAGCCCCCAGAAGGGGTCGGTGAGGTTCCCGCTGGCAGCCTGTGCCTCTGTGCTGAGCTCTGTGCAGTCCCTGGGCTTGTCAGGGAGCTCAGCGATGAAGCATCCTGGCCTGCTTGGCTTCTCTCTGGGGACCTCAGCAGCTCTCGCCACGTCTGAAAATGCAAGATGATCACCGTTTTGGGGACTTCCCACACCCACTCTGTGCAAACGCACACCTGTGGGCTCTGCAGCCCCCAAACTCACCACCGATCCAAGAGAGCAAACCCTGAATGTCCTTGATGTCCTCTGGCACATCCGAGCTGGTCGCCACTGCGGGGAAAAGCAAGAAAATCCCAAAGGCTCAATGCCAGCTCTCCTGCACCATGTTCATCCCATACCAAGGGATCTCTGGTCAACATTGGGTTCCCATTACAGATCAGGATGGGAAAGGTAACTGTCAAGCCCAGGGATTAAGACCCCAAGAACACACAATGAGAACAGTCCCAGGAAAGAACAGACAGAAAGCCAAACTAGAAAGGCTACGCCAGATGCCTGCTGTGTGTCTGTACCTCTCTTGGGTGCTGTGCCACACTCTGCGCTCCTCCCCTGGCTTTCTGCAAGGCTGCGCTTTGCTGGAAGGCTG
This sequence comes from Excalfactoria chinensis, assembly GCF_039878825.1. Classification (NCBI taxonomy): domain Eukaryota; kingdom Metazoa; phylum Chordata; class Aves; order Galliformes; family Phasianidae; genus Excalfactoria; species Excalfactoria chinensis. Next base: position 86,255 of record NW_027315615.1, read on the forward strand.
CTTGCATCAGCTTCTGACACAAAGGAGACAAGAAAGACATGAAGAGCATCTCACTGGAGGAAGATCTGAGCACAGCCAACAACAAGCTCCTGGTCTTCAAGAGCACTTTCTTCAGTTTGCCTTTCTGCTGCCACAGCATTGTGCCCTTTCTGCAGTCAGCACAGATCTGCAGTGTCCTTTCTTCTCTCCTCCATCACACACACTGCCCTTCATGCAGCCCTATTTAAGGGCAGGTACCCACACCACAGCTCACAAGAGCTTCTTACCCACGGAGGCTTTCCGTATTCCCCCTTGCCCTGCTCCATTCCATGGATGCGCAGGCTCCATCCCTACAACAACAGATCATGTGTTGATTTCACAGATACCAACAAGCAGCAGAAATACTGTCCAGTAAGCCCGTGTCCCTGTCCAGCCACCCTCTCCCCCCCAAAAAAAACCAAAAAACAAAATAAAACCAAAAACAACACAGAAGGATGCTACTTTGACAGCCCAAACACAATCTGTTTGCTCACTTCTCACTGCTCCTTCCTGCACTCCAAATGGGTGGTTGCTTGGCATCCCCTGCAGCACTGCCCCCGCCCAGAAGTAACAATACCTCCACACTTCATGGCAGAGGGCTGAGGACACTCACTTTTGCCTGGCAGTAAGGACGGGTCGTCCCCATTGCGTCCCTCTGTGAGCTGAAAGGCGCCGTTGGATCCCTGGCAGCCTGCTGGCTGCTTCTGAAGAGAGAAAGGAAGAAACATTGGAGGGAACGGGCAGCCACGGTTTACAGAGGTTCCAGATGGTGCCAGAGATGGGATATCAGAATGCTGAGACATTATTTATCACTAAGGGAAAACAGCCTAAGCCACGTCCACGCCATTAGCCCAGGCTGTCAGCAGAGAGCACAGAACCCGACCGCTTACTGAGGTCACAAAGGAGCAGTAGGGCTCCTCCCGCTCCGTCCCTTCCCTTAAAAATGAGACAAAGGAAGAAGAACCAAGAAAAGAAACTCAGCCATACCTTTCCACTCACAGAGCAAAAGTAGGAATAGCAGTCGTCTCCGTGCTGAGACATGGCTGGTGAAGTCTCAGAGGAAGCTGAAGCTCCAAGGGCTCTCTCCACAGGAACTTGCCCCGCTCTTGGAAAGAGCTGGCTTCACTAAGACTGCCTCGAACCCCGAAATCTCCTTGTGGACAGGAAGTTGCAACAAGTGAAAAACTGTGGGGAAGAAGCATTTTCCCAGCCTTCTTCTGCACCCAGCCATCCGTGGGGCAGTGAGGCACAAGTTGCTCTCTGTGAAGGCCGCGCTCTCCTTCCTTTGTCATGTCTGCCATGAAGCTGGGGACCCGGCCGCAGTTTTCCAGGGGAGGAATGCCATTTCATCATCCTCACCGTAACATGGGATGGAATCTCAACAAGAACCCATTTCCCTGCAAACAGCCGTGCTGAGGGCACCGCTGGAGCTGGGAACTGCTCCCCAGCACAGCTTTCCTGCTGAGACACCTCCCGGCAACCACCCAGCACCAAACCCGGCTCACCTGCTGGGCCTGCTCAGCCCAAGCTGTGCCCAGCTCACGCACACGCCGCAGCGCTGCTTCAGACGGGCTCTCACAGGGTGATCAGCTCCAAGGACGGCCCAGAGCTCAGTCTGCGTGCAGACGCTCACCAGAGCACCAGCTCTGCTCACCAGCTGTGGCACAAACGTGCCCACCCGGCAACGGTTGTGACCTCAGCGAGTGCCCGCATCACTTCTGGGCTTCCATCATAGGCGAAGGAAATGGGCTCCTTCTAGATCCAAATGGTAGGAAACCAGCACCAGGGTCATCCAGTGAGGTTATCTGAAGTAAAATAATGGAGAAGATGACTCTTGTGCAGCCCAATAAGAACCCGGATAGGCCGCTATGGCTTCATAGTGGTTAATGGAGTTCCAGAGGAACCCAAGGCCGGTACAGACATCTCTGGTTGGGGATTTAAGACCCAGGGCTGATATCGGCCTCTCAGGCTGTGGCTTTAAGTCCCTGGTCTGTTTCCAGCCTTTCAGCCTTAACCTCACACCCTTAGCACAACTCTTTCTGCTGAGATTCATAGGATCATAGAATCACAGAATCACAAGGTTGGAAAGGATCCGCAAGATCATCTAGTCTGACTGTCCTCCCTTTACCATACCTACAGAAAACCCCTAACCCATATCTCCTAGCTCCCTATCCAGATGCCTCTTGAACACTGCCAGGGATGGCGACTCCACCACCTCCCCGGCCATTCCAGTGCCTGACCATTCTCTGAGAGAAAAAGTTCCTTCTTATGTCCAATCTAAATCTCATCTGATACAATTTGTAGCCACTTCCTCGGGCCCTGTTTGTTGCCTGGGAGAAGAGACCAAGCCCCTTCTGGTCACAACCTCACTTCAGGAAGTTGTAGAGTGCAATGAGGTCTCCTCTGAGCCTCCTCTTCTCCAGACTGAACAAACCCAGCTCCCTCTGCTGCTCCTTATAAGACTTGTGCTCCAGACCCCTCACAAGTTTTGTTGCCCTTCTCTGGACATGTTCCAGGGTCTCAATGTCTTTCTTGTAGTGAGGAGCCCAAACCTGAAAACAGAACTCAAGATGCGGCCTCACCAGTGTTGAGTACAGGGGGATGATCACCTCTCTGCTCCTGTTAGCCACACTCTTTCTAATACAGGCCAGGATGCCACTGGCCCTCTTGGCCACCTGGGCACACTGCTGGCTTGTGTTCAGCTGAGCATCGACCAACACCCCCAGGTCCCTTTCCTCTTCACAGCCATCCAGCCACTCTGCTCCAAACCTATAGCGCTGCATGGGGTTATTGTGGCCAAAGTGCAGGACCCGGCACTTGGCCTTGTTGCACCTCATCCCAATCATCTCATCCCAGTGATCCTGCTTATCTAGACCCCTCTGAAGGGCCTCCCTACCCTCAGCAGATTGACACCACCTCCAACTTGGCGCCACCTGCAAACTTACTGAGGGTACACACAATCCCCTCCTCTAGGTCATCAACAAAGATACTAAACAAGATGGGCCCCTGTACCGACCCCCGGGGACACCACTTGTAACGGGTTGCCAGCTGGACTTAACTCCATTAATCACTACCTGTTGGGCACAGCCCTCTAGCCAGTTCTTTACCCAAGGGTGGGTATACCTGTCCAGGCCACGGGCAGCCAGTTTCCCCAGGAGAATACTGTGAGAGACAGTGTCAAAGGTTTTGCTGAAGTCTAGCTAGACTAAATCAACAGCCTTCCTCTTGTCTTCTAGTCTGGTCCCCCAGTTGTAGAAGGAGATGAGGTTGGGCGAGCAAAACCTGCCTTTCATGAACCTATGCTGTCTAGGCCTGATCTCCTGGATGCCACGTACAAGCTGCGTGATCTCACCCAAGATGATTTGTTCTGTAACTTTCCCTGGTACCGAGGTCAGGCTGACAGGCCTGTAGTTCCCCAGATCCTCCTTACGGCCCTTCTTGTAGATGGGAATCACATCGGCAAGTCTCCAACCTTCTGGGACCTCTCCAGACAACCAGGAATGCTGGTAGATGGCAGAGAGCAAGCTCGGCAATCACCCCCGCTAGCTCCTCCAGCAACCAAGGGTGGAGCCCATCTGGTCCCATGGACTTGTGACAGTCCAGCTGGAAGAGGAGCTTTTTGTCTCCACCTGAATCGCTAGGGGAGTATTGTGCGTTCCATCCCAGACTTCCAGATCAGGGCATAAAGTGCCCTGAGGATAACTGACCTGCCTATTAAAGGCTGATTTAAAGAAGGCATTGAGGACCTCAGCCTTCTTATCCTCAGTAGTCACATTCCCCGCTCCATCAGCTAAAGGATGGACATTTTCCCTGGTTCTTGTCTTACCACTGATACATTTGTAAAAGGATTTCTTGTCCTCTTTTACTGCAGTGGCGAATCGGAGCTCAAGTTGGGCTTTTGCCTTCCTAACTTCCTCCCTGCATATCTTAGCAACTTCCTTGTAATCTCCCCAAGTAGCCTGTCCTTTCTTCCAGAGGACGTAGATTCTCTTTTTCTTCCTGAGTCTCAACAATTGTTCCCAGTTCATCCACACTGGTCTTCTTCCCCTATGGCTCACCTAATGGCATTCAGGGACAGCCTGTTCTTGTGCCTTTAGGATTTCCATCTTGAGGAGTGTCCAGGCTTCCTGGACCCCTCTACCCATAAGGAGCGACTCCCAAGGGACCCGTGCTACAAATGTCCTGAACAGGTCAAAGTCCGCCCTCTTCAAGTTCAGGATAGTGGTTTTGCTAGTCACCCTTCTGACATCTCCAAGAATAGAGAATTCTACCATTTCATGGTCGCTCTGCCCAAGACAGTCCTCAACCTTCTCAACTCCTACCAGTCCTTCACTGTTAGTGAAGAGCAGGTCTAGCAAGGTATCGCCCCTGCTAGGCTCTTGTACCAGCTGTATACAGAAGCTATCTTCCATACACTCTAGAAACCTCTTGCACTGCTTCCTCTGCTCTTTATTATATTCCCAGCATATATCAGGGAAGTTGAAGTCTCCCAAGAGAATGAGTGCTGGCGATCGTGTGACTTCAGTGAGCTGCTCATAGAATGCCTCACCCATCAATTCATCCTGATGAGGTGGTCTATAAGAGACCTTCAGCAAGATGTCACCCCTGCAGGCCTTCCCCCTGATCCTTACCCACATGGACTCGTCTTTATCATTCCGAAGCCCAAGCTCTTCAACATCAAAACTCTAATATAGAGGGCCACACCACCACCCTTTCTTCCTCATCTATCCCTTCTGAAGAGCTTGTAACCATCCATCACAGCACTCTAGTCACAGCAGTGATCCCACCATGGATCGGTAATAGCAACTAGGTCATGGTTTGCCAGATGCACAGTTGCTTCCAGCTCTTCCTGCTTGTTAGTCAAGCTGCGTGCATTGGTGTAGACGCACTTCAGCTGGGGCATCTGCCTCACTCCCAGCTCAAGCAGCATTCCCCTAGGCTCATCTCTGGTGAGCCCTGTTTTGTCCCCTCCCCCATGGTAGCTAGTTTAAAGCTCTTTCGATAAGCCCTGCTGTCTTCTGTGCTAGGATTCGTTTCCCCCTTTGAGATAGTTGGGTTCCATTCATGGATAACAGGCCGGTGGCCAAGTAAACTGCCCTGTGATCAAAGAACCCAAAGTTTCTGGCTCAGCACCAGCCTCTGATCCAATCATTCTTTGCTCGTGCTTTCCAAGCCTGCTCCATGTCCCTCACTGCCCCTGAAGGTATAGAACAATAAAATCACTTGAGCTCCCGCTCTTTGAACTAAATGGCCTAAACTCCTGAAATCTCTTTTCATAGTTTGTAGGCTTCTCTAAGAAATTTCACCATTGTTCACCTGAACTATGAGTAGTGGAAAATAATCAGTGGACCTAACCAGCTTTGGGAGTTTCCTCGTTATGTCCCTGACCTGATGCCAGGAAGGCAGCAGACTTCCTGACGGCTTGGGTCCAGTCTGCATATGGAGCCCTCTATTCCTCTGAGAAGGGAGTCACCCACCACGACCACCCTTCTTTCTTTCATGACAGAGGAAGTCTCAAGGCATGGTGGTGACTGCCTTGCATCAGGCTCCCTCCTAGGCAGATCCTCCATTGCCTCCCCACTCATATCTCCTTCAATTTCCAGTGTCTCAAACCTGTTGCTTAGAGGGAGCTGGGGAAGAGGGCTAGGCAGGCAGGGGGGGCTCCTGTGATATCAAGTTGGGACTGTCTTCCAACCCTCCTCATCAGTCAGGTCTGTCTGACTGTGACAGAGCAGGGAGTCAGCCACTTTTCTGGGGGTATCTGCCTGGCACCCTTCCCTCGGGGATGCCAGTGAATCACTCCACCAGTCCATCTCCTGATCACACTCCCTGATGGTTCTGCTGGCACCTCATGTCAGAGCTTTAATTGAGAGCCTATTGAGATCCTACAGCATGTTCAGTGTTTCTGATGGCGTTTATCTATTTGATGGTGTTTCAGGTAGTTCTGGGGAGCCCCACTGGGAGGCTGTGCTCATTGACAAGAGAACAGACAGGAAATGTCAACTTGTCACAGGGTTTACAGTGTCCTCCAAACCAAAAGATGAGCCTTCAGTGGGAATGAACAAGCTTTTATTCAAAAGGAATCTTAGTGGCAATGCTGACCAAATATATCATTGTGAAAGATCCTTTGGGAAAACTGTCCACGTTTCTACACCTTTGCCTTTTCACTTTCTACTCTTCTACTCCACAGTTTTCCCATGGCATTCTTTACCTCTTTATTCCTCAGTGTGTAGATGAGGGGATTTAGCATGGGGGCAGTTAGGGTGTAAAACAGTGCCATGACCTTGTCCTCCGAGAGATCACTGGATGGGCGTATGTAGGTGAATGTGCACGGCCTGAAGAACAGAACCACCACAGTGATGTGGGACCCACAGGTGGAGAGGGCCTTGCGCCGTCCTTCGGATGTGTGACTTCTCAAGGAGACCAGGATCACCACGTAAGACACAACCAAAATGAAGAAAGAGCTCAGAGTTAACATCCCACTGTTGGCAATGACAATGATGCTGACGGCGTAGGTGTCAGCGCAGGCCAGCCGTAGCAGGGGATGGACATCGCAGAAGTAGTGGTCAACTTTGTTGGGGCCACAGAAGGGGAGCCGAGCGGTCAGAAGAACCTGCACAATGGAGTGCGCACAGCCTCCCAGCCATGAGCCCACCACCATGCGGCTGCACGTGCGCCTAGTCATGAGCGTGGTGTAGTGGAGAGGTCTGCAGATGGCTGTGTAGCGATCATAGGCCATTGCTGTGAGGATGAAGATCTCTGTGCAGCCAAAGAAGTGGACCCCAAAGAGCTGTGCTATGCAGCCCACAAAGGAGATGGTTTTGCTTTTGACAAGGAAGTCAGCAATCAATTTGGGAGCTGTGACAGAGGAGTAACAGATGTCTACAAAGGACAAGTAGCAGAGGAAGAAGTACATGGGAGAGTTCAGATGTTGGCTGCTAATCACGGTAACAATAATGAGCAGATTTCCCACCACATTAATTGTATAGAAGCAAAGAAACATCACAAAGTACAGTTCCTGCACACCTTGGCTCTCAGAGAGGCCGATGAGAATGAACTCCTTCACACCACTTGCATTCACCGCATTGGTCACTTGGGTAGCCATACTCGACACACAGCCTGTGCACATGCAAAAGCAAGGACATGTTATTTGACATCATCATCACCATCATCATCACTAATAATTAATTCTGTACCAGAAACAGGGAAGCACATAGGATTACTATTAGCCCTACGAAAGGATTGCTTTCCTCATTTTTTCCCACTGGGTATTTCATTCTCCTTGAGTGAAGCTTTGGCCATGGCTGTCACGTGCTCCTTCATCCTGGTTCTTTGGGGTTGTGAAGGACTGAGCCTACAGTCACTGTGCTGTGAAGGACAGTGAGAGGCACAACAAAGGCGCAGGGCAGGATGTTTTCCCCCATTATAGTCCAAGGTTATGATTACAACCCTTGTGAGAAGAATGCCTTCATGAGTATCACTTGGAGATATCACTTGGAATACTGATTTGTTTTGTAAATATTTGTAAATATAAGTGATTTTTGAATTGTTGCTCATGAGGGAAATGAAACTACATACAGAAAAAAAAAAAAAAAAAAAAATCTCTTACCTATACCCATTTTGGAGGTAAAAATTGCAATGTCATGGGCTGAAAAAATGAGTTCTGGGGAAGTTGTCTGTCATGCAGAAAACAGCAAAAAATTTCTTTAGTCACGTACCGCATCAGTATTTATCTTGCTCTGAATCTCAGCATTTGCCTTGCTGCCATGCTATCTTGTGAGGAAAGAGGGCTGAAAGCATCATTTCAAACCATCTGTCCCAGCCTTATGTGCATTTCACCTATTGCTGAGTTCTGATACGCTTTGGGGACATTATCACAGGTTCATGTCTGCTTAATGCAGCTCATCTAGAAGGTGCTCAGAACAGATACCTCTGTAGAGGCAGAGGGGCTAAAGTGGAGTCCTTTACAGAGCCACTTCTTTTTCCCCTGACCAGGAGGGGTTCAACTAAATGACTGTCACCAGGTAAAGTTAACTTCAGAGAAATAAACATTTTAATACCCTGGAAGTCACTGATGCCACTCTATTACTTGTGTTGTGGTTGAATTCCGTATTCATGGGCATCTGTCAGTCTCTGCAGTTTCTCCTTCCAGAACATGGTGCTCCTTGGCTTCAGTTGGTTCCAATCATCGCCCCTTAGTAGTAAAGAAGTAAACTTCATCTTTAAAAAGCCATTAATATTTCCAGCTCCATCAGAGTTCCTTTAGCCCTAGAAACGAGCAGATGCAAACTCTTCATGGAATTTACCCAGAAATAGGAACTCTTGGAAGTAAATGACTGCCTAAGCTGGATGCTTTTTAGTTTGCTGACGCTCCTAAGTCAACTGGTGTTCAAAATGACCATGACGCATCTTGGCCAATGAAACCACAGTCAGTTCTCCCTGGGTGTGCAGGTGATCCCTGAGCAGAGAACAATACGGAATGATGCAGTGAACTCAAGCTCTGCAGAACCACTTTAACATTACAGCAGAATCAGAGACTGTTGAGTGAGCCAGGAAAAGATATAAATAAATAAATAAATAAAGCACCCTCAGGAAACACCAAAATGGTGAAATCCCAGGATTCCCTGAAGGGAACCCACAACCCATAACCTGAGGAGGAAGCTGTCTAATTCACAGCAGAGATGCCTACTTATTTCTGCTGCCCCCAGGGGGATGGCAGATATGACAAATTCAGTAGAGGATTCCCAAAGGTTCTGTCTTACCCCTTCAAGAATCTTTTCCAGGACTTCACTGGTCTATGATGTAATTCAGCCACCTACAAAATGAAATAAACACAACACGGAACACCTAACATTTCAGAAAGGATTAAAAAAAATTGTCTTCTCCTTATTGCTCCTTATGTAGTTTGTGGATAGGGAAGGCGGGGGGGAGGGGGACGGGGGGGGGGGGGTAAGGGTTGGCAGAGGGGAAGGGAAGGGGAAAGGATGAAGGGGCATGATAAAAATAAAGAACGAAGTCAGATAAGCTGAAAAACCTACCTCTTCTGTATTTGCAGGTCTAATTTTCTTGTGGATGAGCCGTATGATTTTATCTCATTACCTGCATTCCCCAGCAGGGATGTGTTAGGGCACAGACTTTAGAAGAAATGTTGAATGTAAAGCTTTCAGCACTTGCTCCGTGTAATCCCATCCAATTCTCTCTAGCTATTCCTTGCCTACGAGTGAACTGCTCTGCCTGGATAATGGGTACAGACAGCAGTGTGTTCACAGACCCACAGCAGAAAGCAGCTCTGAGAAGAAAATCATTTAAGTACCTCTCTTCAATGCTCTCCAAGGAAATCTCTCACATGAAAAGCTCTTGGGGACAGAGGAGGAGAAAACCAAATCCTAATCTCACCGACGGGCTGCGGGAGGTGGGAAGTTCCGACCACGCTGTCTCCTCGCAGATGGACTGATGGACTCAGTCTCGCTTCCCATTCCTGCTTCCTGGAATGATGACTTCCACCTCTGGGCCCCACACGACTCAAGTCACCATTTGTATCCTTCCACCTTGTAATTAACACCTATGTTTACAGAAAACCTTCCATTCACAAGGCTCTTAAGATGCTGCACAAGGTCCATCAGGCACAGAAATTATTTACATAGCACAGCACCCATCTGAAACCACAGTGGGAAGCTCATGCTGGAGCTGAAAGCTGCACTAACAACAGCTTCCAGGTAGTGCAGCTTCAGCCAGGACTACCATGCTTGGCACTATACAAACACACAACGACAGAAACGACATCCTAAAGGTCACGGGAGTCCCTAATGCACACATTACTTCTCCAGACACTGACGGAGAGTTCTCTTGGGAAGTCAGCCTGTAACGTCCAACCTCAACTCATCCCCAGCTCATGCAGTGCCCCTCTTCATGTACGATCATTGGTATTTCGTTCATGAAGGCCACAACTGCACTTAAATGCATTATAGAACTTAAAACGGACAGTGCTTCACTTTGTCATCAAGGAACACTACGATGTATTAAGTGTCTTAGAATAATACTGTAAACTCTCTCTGCCAGTAAGCAAGACTTCAGATATTACTTACAGCGCTGCAAAATTCTAGACCACACATACTTAGGGGACTGTAGAACTAAGAATGAAAGAACATCCCCATGCTGAAGCAGCTGTGCACTAAAGAAAAGCCCACTGAACAGCTGGGAAAGTAACACCATGACACACTGACCACTTCTCTACAGTTGCTCTCACGTTGGCTCTGCTGTCATCCTTCTTCTAAGAAACAATCCTTAAGACAACCTAATTTCTTAAGGCTCCTATTCAGTCATCAGATTTTCAGCTATATATTTGAACTTCAACCAAGAAAGGTATAGAATTGCTTCAATTATCCCTTGCATTGAGAGCCAAAGCTGTACAGTGAGGTCTGACATCTGTAACAGAGAAATGTTGGAAGTGTAATTCCACATATACAATAAAATACCTTTTCCAGGTCATTTGCCACATAAACACAGCATTCTTCATAACTTTGGTCTGGAGCAATCCCAACAGCTTAATAAGACAAACTGCATGTTAGCAGGAGTTACTTCAGCCTCTGAAAGAGCATCTGCCTCCAAAGCAGAGCAAGGCAGCTGTTTCATAGCATGTCAACACCCATTCAGGGGAGGAAGTGAAGGAACAGACTGCGCCCACTGAATTTAATTTGAAGGAATGCACACGTGGCTTAGGAACAGAGCAAGCCAGAGTCATGGCAAGAGAAATGCTATGCAAACAACTTCCCTGTCACTGTATGCCACCGCTCCCATTCCTGAGGGATCGAGTTCAGAGACATTATGGGACCAAGCCTGTTAGCTGCTTGGTAGAGCCCTCCCAAAGGACAGTGTTCGTGACAGGAATCTCATCCAAATTAGTTCAGAAGTCACTACATTTCCACTATTGGAACAGTTTCCAGGACAGTCACAAGACTGAGCAGCTCTGTGCTCTGCAGGACAATGCCATATGCACATACACCTACTTCCTCCAACTGCTCTTTGTTTTCTCCTGTTGTTTGTGAAACAGACTGCTTTTTTCTCTGATGAGTTCAGCAACCAGTCACCCAACACTGCTCTACAACCAGCCTGTCTCTTCACCCCACACAGAAGGGAAAAAGCCTGTCACTATCATACGCAGACTGAATGGAGTTTTTCTCTTCTAGGCCTCACTGCCTTCATCCTCTGCCTCCTGTTCCAATTAAACTGTAGGAACTCCAAAGAACCTTCTCTAGTGCAGGTTAAAGGACACAGTCCCAGATGTACTCAGAGGTCTTTATGAACTACAATACAAAAGTCCCCTTGGATTTTTTTCCTTTCCAGACTGCAGTCCAGCAAAGCTGCCATTTGCAGTTCCTTCATTTTTATCAGCCAAGACTCCACTACAAACTCTGCCTTGGCAGAAGACACGGTTCTCTGTAATACTCTGGATAGGGGAGCAATGACAAGCAAACAACCACCCACTGTAAAGTCCCGCAAATGTGAAGTTAGCCTGAAGTTCTTCACACCGCCAGAGTCTACATAGCCTGGATACGGGAGGGGAGCTTGAGTGCTCCTTTGAGCATCACATGGCAACGTGACACAAGCAGTGCTTGCGGGTGTCTCTCTTTCATAACAGATATCCATATATTTTCTCCTAGATGTCATATACCAGCTTGGCTTCTTCCTAGCAGCAACTGAAATTTAGGGAAGAGTTATAATTACTTTCTTCCCCTGCTTCAGCTAATCAAGCATGAACAGAAAGCATAGGTTTGTTTGTAGGACCATGCCAGCTCTCAGTTACAGCCAGAAGTAACAAACAGGCATGGAGGTAAAAGGGGAAAAACAACTGGAAATAAAATAAACACAGATATGACAGGGCCCCAAAGGCTCCAGCAATATTTCCAGATATGCTGGACACCATGTGGGTGTTAGTAAAGCAGGAAACGTAAACGTACGTACACAAAATTACCAAGGCTATAGACCCAAGCACTCAAAATCCAGGAAATGCCAGAGTTAAGCCTGCACAGCAAAAGAAAACACTTTTCTCTTAATTTCCTTCCCACAAACAGTGAAACCATTTTTGGTTTAAGCTCTCCAAACCAATTAACCTGAAGCAGACATTCAGCATGGAACAACTGTTCCAGACCAAACAGATCAAACTCAGCGAAGTTAGACCCCACTGAAAACAGGGTCTCATAATGGGAAACATGAAGCAAGCTTAATTACAGGCAGCACAACCAACATCACCTACAAGACATTTAGGATGAAAACTTCACCCTGACTTTTCCTGCTCTATTTCTCTACATACTGTACAGAAGGATTTCAAGCTCCTTCCACGCCTACATCTTCTTTCACCTGTGTCTTAGATGCAGGTCTTTGGCAGACCTGATCAAAACTCCAACACGGGTGTTTACATCAGGCATCAGAAAGAGAAGTCGGTACTCAAATTTACACCTCTGGTGCATGACACAAAGAAGAGGAAGCCACAAGTTTTCAGAGGGTCTCAATACTCACAGAGGTTTCTACAAGTTCCCATTCTTCACACACCTCAATCAGCTCTATAGCTGCCTCATAGGGTGATGTGTTTGTCCTGCAAAAAGTTCCTTGCAGAACAAAACAAATAAAACATTAAGTGCTCTGTTGGGATTAGAAGATCCGCTTGATGCTTACTGCCTGGCACAGCGTCAGGAAATTAACTACATTCAAAACATACCATCTGCAGTGCTGTTGTCCCGGGCCGTCATCATCATCACAGCGCTCTGCATTCCCGCTGGCCCAGCTTCCTCCATAGGCTTCTGCTGCACACACACTGCATTCAGCTCCTATTTTTGATGCAATCCATAAATTTAAACATTAGTTTGCAACACCAGACTGGCAGCCGGGTACTGAATCACAATCTTCAATCAGTTTTTCACTCACAGGTTGGTGACACACCTACACATCCTGCTGGATGGCCATACCATTTTCTAACAGCATTTCTGCAGCTCTTCCATGAGTAGCCATCCCCTTTAGGCGTGCTTCCAGTCAATCAAAAGATCCCCCAGTGGGCACAGGCTGCCCTTGTTGTATTTCCTCAACTTGTTTCACCACTCAGACCTCCAATAAAACTCCCCTTTCCCATTCTTCGTTTATCTCTGTTCAGTACCTTTAGCTGGCCCTAAGTTTGACAATAAGCAGTCAATCCAAATAAAAACTACAAAGTGCTGCAATTGGACCAGAGCAATCCCAGCTATTTCATAGAATCATAGAATCATAGAATTATCCAGGTTGGAAAAGACCTTGAAGATCATCAAGTCCAACCGCAGCCTAACCAGTACCCCATCTCTAAAAAAAAAAACAAAACCACTCTGCTAAATCATATCCCTGAGTACCACATCCAAACGGCTCTTAAACACATCCAGGGATGGCGATTCAACCACCTCCCTGGGGAGCCCATTCCAGTACCTAACCACCCTTTCTGTAAAGAAGTTCTTCCTAATATCCAACCTGAACTTGCCCTGGCGCAACTTGAGGCCATTTCCCCTCGTCTTGTCACTTGTCACTAGTGAGAAGAGACCTGCCCCACTCTCACTGTAAGAACCTTTCAGGTACTGGAAGACGGCAATAAGGTCTCCCCTCAGCCTCCTCTTCTTCAGGATAAACAGCCCCAGCTTCCTTAGCCTCTCCTCATAGGGCTGATTCTCCAAGCCCTTCACGAGCCTCGTTGCCCTTCTCTGGACCTGCTCCAGTACCTCCATATCTTTCTTGTGCTGAGGTGCCCAAAACTGGACACAGTACTCGAGGTGAGGCCTCACCAATGCCGAGTACAGGGGCAGGATGACTTCCTTAGTCCTGCTCAGCACACCATTCTTGATACAAGCCAGGATGCCGTTGGCCTTCTTGGCCACCCGGGCACACTGTCGGCTCATGTTCAGCCGAGCATCAATCAGTTCCCCCAGGTCCATTTCCTCCACACAGTCCTCCAGCCACTCCGCTCCAAGCCTATAGCGCTGCCTGGGGTTGTTGTGGCCGAAGCACAGGACCCGGCATTTGGCCTTGTTAAACCTCATCCCATTGGCTTCAGCCCAGCTCTCCAGCCTGTCCAGATCCCTCTGTAGGGCCTCGCTACCCCCAGGCAGATCCACACTCCCAGCCAATTTAGTGTCATCTGCGAACTTACTGAGAGCGCACTCAATGCCCCCATCGAGGTCATCAATAAAGATGTTGAAGAGGACAGGCCCCAGCACCGACCCCTGGGGAACACCACTCGTGACCGGTCGCCAGCTGGATTTAACTCCATTTACCACCACTCTCTGAGCCCGGCCCTCCAGCCAGCTCCTTACCCAGCCGAGAGTGTACCCATCCAAGCCACAGGCTGCCAGCTTCTGCAGGAGAATACCATGGGAGACAGTGTCAAAGGCTTTGCTGAAGTCCAGGTAGACCACATCAACAGCCTTTCCCTCATCCAGCAGATGGGTCACTAGATCATAGAAGGAGATCAGGTTGGTCAAACAGGACCTGCCCTTCATGAACCCATGCTGGCTAGGCCTGATCCCCCGGTCATCCCGCACATGCCGCGTGATCTCCCTCAAGACTATCTGTTCCATAACCTTCCCTGGAACCGAGGTCAGGCTAACAGGCCTGTAGTTCCCTGGATCCTCCTTACAACCCTTCTTGTAAATGGGAGTCACGTCAGCAAGCCTCCAGTCTTCTGGGACCTCACCAGTCAACAAGGAGAGTTGGTAGATGATGGAAAGCGGCTCGGCTACCACCTCTTATACAAAGTGCGGGAAGAACCCCTTGAGAGCAGCCCTGCAGAGAAGGATCTGAGGGTCCTGGGAGGGAACTGGGCTTGTTTAGTTTGGAAAAGAGAAGGCTGCGGGGGAACCTCATTGTGGCCTTCCAGTACTTGAAGGAAACGTATGAACCAGGGGGGGAATGACTGTTTATGAGGGTGGATAGCTGTAGGACAAGGGGGAATTGTTTTCAACTGAGACAAGGGAGGCTGGATATTAAAAGAAGTTTTTCACTCATACGTTGGTGATGAACAAGTTGCACAAGGAGGTTGTGGATGCTCCACCCCTGGAGGCATTCACAGCCAGGCTGGATGTGGCTCCGGGCAGCTGGTTGGTGACCCTGCAAATGGCAGGGGGTTGGAACTGGATGAGCACTGTGGTCCTTTTCAACCCAGACCACTCCACAATTCAACATGTCACTGATGATAAAGGGACGGGGGGCATCAACCATATCTCTGGGCAACCTGTTCCAGTGCCTCACCACGCACACCGTAGACTTTCCCTTATATCCAAGCGAAGATATCCAAGCATCAAAATCAACTATCATATGCATTAAAATAACAACAACGATAACTTAAGGTCGCTCTCAGGAGCAAACATCACAGGTTTTACAGCACTGTTTTCTCACTGTTTCTTTAGGAGAACGAAGGGACACCCGTTCTCATACGGAATGAAATTCCCTGCTTTATACGAGGAATTACAGGACACTGCTGTGTTTCTCTGTGTTGTTTCAATCGCCGTGGGCCGGTAGGGCAGAAATGCAAGCAGTTTCTCACAGAAACACTGTGCTTTCAGAACCAGACTGAAATAGAAAGGCTATACCCAGTTGGTCTCCAGGCTGAGAGTATTCCACTTCATCTCTATCAATACGTTAAATAAGTTGTTCTTAGTGCTTTTCTAGCTTGGACGCTGACATACAAGATCCATCCATATGGATCTTCCCTTGGTTGACACACACACACCTGAAATCCTAGGGCATAAATCTAACCCATCTCGCTGTTAAAGACCTCCGGCACATTTGTTGCTACGAAAAGCCAAACGGTGACCGTTTCTCCCCAGCTGCACCCCAAGAACCGTTTTGAAAGGCACGAGACAGCTCCGTTCTGACACGGCTGCACCTCGAGAAGCTGCACAGCAAGGAGGAGCTGCAGAGATGAACCACGCGCCCCAAACAGGGCCCAGGACACCCATCAGATGAGACACAGCAGCTTCACCCTGCGCACCGCCGGCCCCGCACAGGATCCATCCCGGCCGGTACCAGCCGCTATCCGGGGCCGCTCCCAGCGCCGTGCGATGCGCTGCAGCTCCGTCCGAGCCGAGCCGAGCCGAGCCGAGCCGAGCCGAGCCGAGCCGAGCCGAGCCGAGCCGAGCCGAGCCGAGCCGAGCCGAGCCGAGCCGAGCCGAGCCCCACACCGCCCAACCGCACAACCCAACGACCCCTCTTGAAGTCGCGCCGCGCCGGGAACGGGGCACGCACGGCTGCTCTGATTGGCCGCGCTCCCAGCGGCGGCCGCTGATTGGCTGCAGCGATGGAGGCGGAGAAAGGTTCTAGAAGCTGGGCGGTTGTCATGGCGGCCGCCCGGCGCTGCGTCGTGCTTTTCTGTGTTGTATTTTTGGTTCTCGGTGGGCGTTACACGCGTCCGAAGTGACTTCGCAGAGTGTGGACGTGATGCTGTGGTAAGCGGTGGGCACGGTGGCAGCCAGCACGGCCGCGGGGCCAACAGATCACACCCGTGGGCCCCGACGCGGCCTGCTGTGTATCCCTCCCTCGTCCTCCGTCCCTCCCAGCAGCCGTTCCTTCGCTCTTCTCCATCCCTCCTTCCCGTGTGTCCCCGTGGGCCCTGGGCTCTGTTCTGGGCTGCGTTAAAAAGGGGTGGCCAGCAAGGACGGGGAGGCGATTGTCCTCCTCTACTCGGCTCTTGTGAGGCCCCATCTGCAGTGCTGCATCCAGGCCTGGGGCCCCCAGCACAGGAAGGATGTGGAGCTCTTGGAGCGGGTCCAGAGGAGGCCACTAAGATGATCAGAGGGCTGGAGCAGCTCTCCTGTGAGGGAAGGTTGAGGGAACTGGGCTTGGTTAGCTTGGAGAAGAGAAGGCTGTGAGGGGACTTCAGTGTGGCCTTCCAGTACTTGAAGGGAGCATGCTCACCTTGCTCACCTGAGCAAGGCCTTTGACATGGTCCCCCATCACATCCTCATCTCCAAATTGGAGGGAAGTGGATTTGATGGGTGGACAACTTGATGGATAAGCAATTGGTTGAAAGGCCGCAGACAGAGGGTGGTGGTCAATGGCTCTATGTCCAGGTGGAGGCCGGTAACAAGCGGTGTCCCTCAAGGGTCTGTCTTGGGACCGGTGCTCTTTAACATCTTTATTAGTGACATCGATGAGGGAATGGAGTGCGCCCTCATCAAGTTTGCTGATGACACCAAGCTGAGTGGTGCAGTCGATACGGTGGAGGGAACGGATGCCATTCAGAGGGACCTTGACAGGCTGGAAAGCTGGGCTCGGGTGAACCTAATGAGGTTCAACACGGCAAAGTGCAAGGTTTTGCACTTGGGCCGGAAGAACCCCAGGCACTTGTACAGGCTGGGAGGAGTTGTCCTTGAGAGCAGCTCAGCAGAGAAGGACCTGGGGGTCCTGATAGATGAGAAACTTAACATGAGCCAGCAGTGCGCTCTGGCAGCCCGGAAGGCAAATGGGATCCTGGGCTCCATCAGGAGAGGGGTGGTCAGCAGGGATAGGGAGGTGATTGTCCCTCTCTACTCTGCTCTTGTGAGGCCCCATCTGGAGTACTGTGTCCAGGTGTGGAGCCCTCAGTACAAGAAGGACATAGAGCTGTTGCAAAGGGTCCAGAGGAGGGCCACGAAGATGATCAGGGGGCTGGAGCACCTCCCCTATGAGGACAGGCTGAGGGAGTTGGGTTTGTTCAGCCTGGAGAAGAGAAGGTTGCGGGGTGACCTCATTGCAGCCTTTCAATACCTGAAGGGAACTTACTCCCAGGAGGGGAGCAAACTCTTCGAAAGGGCTGATAATAGCAGGACTAGGGGAAATGGTTTTAAGTTAAAAGAGGGAAGATTTAGGTTGGATGTTAGGGGGAAGTTCTTTACTAGGAGAGTGGTTAGGTCCTGGAACAGGCTGCCCAGGGAGGTTGTGGATGCCCCGTCCTTGGAGGTGTTCAAGACCAGGTTGGACAGGGCTCTGGGCAACCTGATCTAGTAAAGGCGTATGTTTGGTGGCCCTGCTAGGCAGGGGGGTTGGAACTACATGATCCTTGAGGTCCCTTCCAACCCGGGTCATTCTGTGATTCTGTGATTCTGTGGAGCATATAAACAGGAGGGGGAATGGCTGTTTACAAGGGTGGACGGTGATAGGACAAGGGGGAATGGTTTTAAACTGAGACAGGGGAGGTTTAGGGTAGGTATTACAAGGAAGTTTTTCACTCAGGGTGGTGACGCACTGGAAAGGTTGCCCAAGGGGGCTGTGGATGCCCCATCCCTGGAGGCATTCAGGGCCAGGCTGGATGTGGCTCTGGGCAGCCTGGTCTGCTGGTTGGTGACCCTGCACATAGCAGGGGGGTTGAAACAAGATGATCATTGTGGTCTTTTCCAGTGCCGGCCATTCTATGATTTACTCCATGACTCCTGTAATCAGTTGGTGTCCATAGCTGCTGTTGTGTGTACACTTGGCCAATTTATATACAGCTGCAGCATACACTCCTAAGGGAGAAGCAGACATGCTGTAGTGATTTACCAGAGACTTAACAAGTGTCTGGATACACTTGGTTATTTTCTGCATGGAGGGCCGGGTTAAACAGGCGCATAGAGCAGGCCCTCCCATTGAGTCATGAGGATCAGAGCAAACCCCCTTGCTCTCTAAACTCTTCAAAGCACAGAGGTAAGGATCCTTGGCACTGCTGGATGCATTCATAAGGGAATGTGTCTCAGGGATCCTATGTGCATAAAGCTATAACCTTAGTGAAGCTAGCAAAGGAAAAGGAGAGGAAAGCAAAGTAATTTGGAAAGAAAAAGAATATTCTTAGGAAGGAGAGAGAGGAGCTGCTGAGAAAAGGAAGCAACAAAAATGAAAGAAACAATGGAATGCCAAGAAAAAGGAGCAGTAAGGAAAAGTGAACTACAAAAAAAAAGCAATAGAATAGAATACAAAATCATAGCAAAACACAGAATTCAAAAGAAAACTACAGATAATCAAAGGAAATTAAAAATTATTTTGTGTAAATATTTGTAACAGTAAATGATCTCATGCTCACATAAATGCTCACATCTCCCTTCTGGCCATGTTGATGGTTGTGTTCTCTCACCCAGCACTCTACAGTGCTACTGAGGCTTCTGTAGGCATCAGGAGTGTCTGTGGTAATGTTCAGCTTCTCTTGTGCTGTCCTGTGTGCAGATCTTCAGGGCTGTGCTGAGGATGCCCTCTGAGCAGGGACAGCACAGAGCCTTTTCCGTGTGCCTCCCTCACCTGGCTGTGCACTCCCTGTTTCTCAGCACTGCCTTTTTTCATGTCTTAAACCTCCTTTATTTTTCTCCCTGCCCCTGGAGCTGGGCATTTTTAAGCAGCAGTAGACTTCTAATCTCTCTATGAATGACTCACTGCTTGTACAATAATGAGCCCATTTTGTGTTCTTTTGTTTAGATTTATTTTTATTAATGTGTATTCTTTTTCCTGTTGTTTCATTTTTATTAGTAGTTGATACATTAATGTTTTGATTCCTTCCTCTTCTACTGAGGCTTCATCCCGCCCTCTTTCTCCTGGAGCCCATATGCAAGAGCTGACTTTCACACTTCTGTGTTCTGTCTCTGTACCTGCAGGCAAACGAGGGGTTTGCAGTCTTTGCTGCAGCAGCTGGGATGTAACAAACACCAGGAAGAGCGGCTAGAGAAGGACTGCTGTCATCCCCAGGCATACCTGTGCACTCCAACCACCTTAGGTAACACTCCATTGTCATTCCAATCATTTTGCCTGCTCATAGACTCCCAGGGAGGGGTTTTAGCTGCTCCCATCCCTGTCCATCTGGGTCTGCTTCCCACCCTGACCAGTGCAGCCAGCACAGAGTCACAAGGAATGGCCAAACAGGTCAGAGGAGGGCTGGGGACTGATGGGAGCTGATATAGGCAAGATGCTAGCATAACCAGTAGGCCTGTGAGCCTGTGGCTGTTCCTCAGCCTCTGTACCCAGCACATGTCCTTGAGACAGCCTTCCACCCTGCGTGCTGGCTGTTACCCAAAGAAAACCCTTGTTCAAGCTGACGTGTGCTGGGGGCAGCTGGGGCACCACAGTCTGGTTGTGATCATGGGCAGAATGAGCCCCTCTGCTGGGTCCTCTGCAGAGCAGCACCTGTAGGGTGCACAGGGGAAGGAAGCAGGCCCTTGGTGGGGGCCAGCAGTCCATGCCCATGGGACACTGAGCAGAGGATGTTACCGAACACGTAACAGCTGTACACACAGCTGAGTTGCCTTCACCTGTGCTCCCAGGTGGTTCAGGTTGTGACTCCACAGTTACCATACAGGTGGTAACATGGAAAGTCACATGTACTGTCTTTTCTGCTCATTCATGCAGAACATAGGCAGGTGTGTTCCTCTGATGTATTTGCACTGAATGGTGCCAGTGGAGATTATGCATGGAAATTCATTTTCTGTGAACTTCTCACACGCTGTGATCTGAGCAACAGCTTCAAGGCCAGTGGTAACTAGATTGGTTTCTTCTTCTGTCCTGAATTTTCCTGAATTCCATTCTTATTCGGCTTTGTTCCATTCAGAATGCGGTGATTTTACCTGTGAATGAAGATGTATGTGAAGACTTTGTCATTTTCCCTAAAAGATGAACATAATCTTTTTGCTGTAACCAGGGCCAAATGGTATCCAGGTAGAACATGGTGGGGTTCCAAACAGCCTTATCATGAAACCCAATGGGAATGATGGTGTCATTTTCCTGAGATTCTTAGGAATCTCAAGCATGCAAGCAAAGGCTGGAAGCTTACAGATTTCCAAATACACGTGCTGTGTATCTTCTACTCCTGCTGTGAGCAGGCTGATATTTGGGTGAAAGTCAGTGTGAGAAAGTGAATGTGATCTACGCTCTCTCAAGTATTGCTTTAAGATGTTTTAAGATGTTATTTATTTGTGAGGTAGGTACAAAGTGCTCTCTGGAACTTCTTACAAAAATGGTCTAGCTAGCAGTTACAGGTTATTTTAATGTGTTTTTAATTCTGTGCTGCTTTTCTTAGGTGCCTGTTTCTGCCCTGGTGTCCTTTGCAGAAGCTCTGGAGGTTGGATACAGTAAATGCAAGAGCCCTTATCACCACCGAATGCGTGCTGCAGGTGTGACACAGACAGCCCATTGCCTCCTTTTCAAGACAGATGCAGTGGTAAGTCCAGGAGTTGGCATCCTTAATACACAGTGGCATTACAGTCTACTTAGTTCAGTAAGGAGTTTAGCGTTATCCACAGCAGAGCCCGTTTGTACTGCAGAAAAGGTTATTTGGAATGACTGTGCTAATGAAAGTAGAGATTTGGGATTATTTAGAATAGAATTCAGAGTAGAATTGCCGCTTGCAACACCAGAGGGCTCGGGTTCGAATCCCCCCTGTGGCGCAAGGGGTAGAAGTGCCGCTCTGCTACACAGAGGGCTCGAATCCCGGGAGTTGGACTCGATGATCTCTAAGGTCCCTTCCAACTCGCACAATACTATGATACTATGATGATACTATGATGAATTTGGGTGAAGATCGCTTTTAACTGATCTGAGAGAGGATGAGTGAAAAACTGAAGCTCCATTCGTCCTTGTGCAGCAGATCTCCTGTGTGAGTCCAGCAAGTCAGTTCTGGGATTTCACTTCCCTTGATATGAAGGTGCATATTGTCTAAGCTTTCTTCATACATAAGGGAGCAAGGCAGTACTTCCAAAGGACAGTTCATTCCAGTTATCTGGGGATGAGAAGAGCCATGTTCTTCTGGACATGCTGATTTGCAGGCAGTTTCTATAGCAGCATGGGGATAAAGTATACCAACACCCCAGAGGCAGCCTGGGGAGACACAGTGAAACTGCTGAGTTTCTAGGGCTGCGTGAACCTTCCTTTCTTGTCCCTCAGCCCCTGCAGCATGAGGAGGTGGTATTTCTTCTGCTCCAGTGTGGGCCTGATGTCTTCCATCCTTCCACCACTTAGCGTCTGTGAGAGAAAAGCCAGTCTTCATTTTCTTCCATGTTCTCAGTAGCTAATGGTAGTCTACTCTCAGATCTCCACTCCAGTTTAGTTTTCTTACCATTGATGGAAGGCACTTCCTTCGATGTGTCCTGGGATGCGACGTGGCCCCCAGGAAGCCCCTCCCCAGCTCTGAAGTCATGGGCTGGGCTCATATTGCAGAAGGCAGTATCTTTCTTATAGGGTGCTGTGTTTCAGCAGGCACCCTGGTGGTGTTGTGTCTTCTCGGCCCCAACTGAGGTGGATCCGCTTCCATGGGTTGTTCTGTATCTGGAGGTGAATCCGCTTCCACAATCTACTTCATCCTCATCCATGCCCAATGTCTCCTCATCAAATGCTCTCCCTGTAATTTAGAATGGCTCAGACCTATGGAGTGTTCAGCCTCCTCTTCATCTAATGCATGGTCTCCCCTCACTCCCCCAACTACCCAGCTGCCTGCAAGTGCAGTGCTCGTGGCACCTGATAGTGGTGATGAGGGGACAAAGCATAACGCTGTAGGCTGCAAAGGGAAGAGTAATCATAAACTCATCAAACACCCTGAGCTCCCTCAGCTTTCCCTGGGAGGCCATGTGGCCTGTGCTCCATCTTCTCTTTCCTAAGCTGAACAAACCAGGGCTCCTCAGCTGCTCCTCATACATCTTGCCCTCTCAGCCCTTCTCCATCTTCACAGTGCCGCACTGGACATGTGTCCTTCTCATATTGTGAAGCCCGCATCAATGCTGGCTACAGAAGACAAAGTTCCAAAAAATCATCTCCTACACATAACATCTTTGCTGCTTCATTCTGAGCATCATCACTGAGCAGTGCCTAATAGAACTTCTTCTCTGGTCAGCCTGTTGTCTTAATTTGAGCCCTGATGGTGATGACAGCAGGCTTAGTATTGCTGTTCTCTGCTCACCAGGGCTTGCTTTGGAACAAAGCAGTTTGTTGGTTGTTTGTTTGTTTCTTGTTTGTTTTCTATTCCTATGAAATGTATGTATGCCATATATATATACATACATGTTTTAAGTATCATCTGTAGTGCTGAGAATTTTTTTTAGAAAACAGTTTGACTCAATTAAGGAGATGTAATAAAGATGGTAAAGAAAGAGCCCTCTCTTCCAGTTAATGTATAAACAGCTGATGTGACCACCTCTGTCCTTAGCAGCTTGCTCAAAGGAACCCCACAAACCATTTCAGTAGTGGGCTGCTGAGGGAAGCTGTCAGAACAGGAGCACTCTTTCCTCTTGCAGAGTACTGAAATGCTTTTACAGCTGCTGTTGGCTGCTTTGTTTGTGGCCGTAACTCCTGAGGAGTGTAGCAGTGCTGTGAGGAAACAGGAATGTTGCACCCCGTGGAGGATCCTCCGAAATCAGTGGCCTTGGGCAGGTGCTGGAGAGGAGTTGCAGGGTGGTAGCACAATGGACTGAGCCTCTGATAAAGTGACTGCTGTTACAGAGTGAGCAGTGACAGCAGATGTACGAGGTTTACAGCACTGTCTCTCTCTGCTTTCAGATTCTCAGGCCAGCCCACAGAGCAAAATGAAATGCAGGAGGAAGAAAATGTGCTAATAGTTCTTGCTTAGTTCTAATTTCAAAGCAAATTATTGCCTGCTAGTCAGAGCAGGATGGTGCCTGCTGTCTTGTAAACCTTATGCAGAAGCACTGGCGCTTTTGCATCATGTACTCCCACCCCCGTCCCCTGCCTGAGACGGGCTGTAGGGCACCCACAGCCTCTGGGCAGCCTGGGCCAGGGCCTCACTGCCCCTGGGGGAGGAATTTCATCTACGCATCAACCTCAGTTTCCACTCTTAGAGTTTAAAGCCATTCCCACTCGTATTATCACTGTCTGCCAATGCCAAGTAACATGCAAGGTCTGGTAGTGGATCAGGTAATGACATGACAACAGTACATAGACAACTGTGGTGTTACTATTTATTTATTGGTAGTGTTAAGCATGGAAAAGTCTGGTTGATGACATCAGTTGTTCTGTGGATGTCAAATGGTGCCCCAAAACCCACACACTGGGGGTGCTCCCACCTCCTGATGGATGGCGGAGGAGTGAGAGAGCAGAGGTGGTGCTGGGGTGGGCTGGGGGCTGCTGGGCCTGGTGTGTTTCGCCCTGGCAGTGGTTTTCTAGGAGTCTGATGGCCCTCAGCTGATACCCTGGGCAGGCCGCTCCCACCTCCTAAAGGATGGGGAGGGCAGTGGGGGAGGGGAGGGGGGCCGGGGTTGGCCAGGCCTGCCATGCTGGGGGGTCCACTGCCGTCCCTTGATGGATGATGGAGAGGAGGGCAGAGGTGGTGCTGGGGGAGGCTGGGGGCTGCTGGGCCTTGTCTGTTTCCCCCTGGCAGTGCCTTTCCGGGTGTATGATGGCCCTGAGCTGATACCCTGGGGGGGCCGCTCCCACCTTCTAAAGGATGGGGAGGGCAGTGGGGGAGGGGAGGGGGGCCAGGAGCGGCCAAGCCTGTCATGCTGGGGGGTCCGCTGCTGTCTCTTGACAGATGATGGAGAGGAGGGCAGAGGTGGTGCTGGGGGAGGCTGGGGGCTGCTGGGCCTGGTCTGTTTCCCCCTGGCAGTTGCTTTCTGAGTGTCTAATGGCCCTGAGCTGACACCCTGGGGGGGCCGCTCCCACCTTCTAAAGGCTGATGGACGGGACGGGGAGAGCAATTTGGGAGGGGAGGGGGGCCGGGGTTGGCCAGGCCTGCCATGCTGGGGAGTCCACTGCCGTCCCTTGACAGATGATGGAGAGGAGGGCAGAGGTGGTGCTGGGGGAGGCTGGGGGCTGCTGGGCCTGGTCTGTTTCCCCCTGGCAGTTGCTTTCTGAGTGTCTAATGGCCCTGAGCTGACACCCTGGGGGGGCCGCTCCCACTGTCTAAAGGCTGATGGACGGGAGGGGGAGAGCAATTTGGGAGGGGAGGGGGACCGGGGGCGACCAGGTCTGTCATGCTGGGGGGCCCGCTTCTGTCTCTTGGGGGATGATGGAGAGGAGGGCAGAGGTGGTGCTGGGGGAGGCTGGGGGCTGCTGGGCCTGGTCTGTTTTCCCCTGGCAGTTGCTTTCTGGGTGTCTGATGGCCCTGAGCTGACACCCTGGGGGGGCCGCTCCCACCTTCTAAAGGCTGATGGACGGGAGGGGGAGAGCAATTTGGGAGGGGAGGGGGGCCGGGGGCGGCCAGGTCTGTCATGCTGGGGGACCCACTGCTGTCTCTTGGGGGATGATGGAGGGGAGGGCAGAGGTGGTGCTGGGGGAGGCTGGGGGCTGCTGGGCCTTGTCTGTTTCCCCCTTGCAGTGGTTTTCCAGGTATCTGATGGCCCTGAGCTGACACCCTGGGGGGAACGCTCCCGCCCCCTTAAGGATGGTGGTGGGGGACGGGGTGGTGGGGGACGGGGGGGTGGAGTCGATATTCGTTGGGTCCGGGGGCTGCTGGATCTGTTGCTCATCTGCCCATCAGCTGTTGTATCACTGCTGGACGATGACTGCAAGCCTCCACCCCAGGCGGGTTCTTTCTGTCCCCCAAAGGTTGGTGGTGGCGGACGGGGTGGTGGGGGACGGGGTGGTGGCGTTGCTGCCCGGTGGGGCTGGGAGCTGCTGGACCTGTCGCTCATGTGCTCATCAGCCATTGTTTCAGTGCTGGATGATGACTGCAAGCCTCCACCCTGGGCAGGTTCCTTCCGTCCGCTGAAGGATGGCGGAGGAGGACGGGGTGGCGGTGTTGATGCCCGTTGGAACTGGGGGCTGCTGGGTCTTTCAGAGATCCCCCGGTCCAAGGAGTCAGGCTGTTCGTCTGACTCTAAGCTGTAGCTGCCAGTATCAGCTCGGGCTTCCTCATCTTCAGAGAGTTGCCTGTGGAGAGAGGAACATGCTGAGGGCACAGGAGGAGAGCCCCTGCTCTGCTTCTTCACAGCACATGTCAAAGAGCCACCCTCAGCTCCCAGCCTGTCTTGGGCCCAGCAGTAAGAATGGGCTGAAGCCAGTTAAAATATCTAACAACATAAATCACAGACCACGTGAGCCAACAACTAACTCGTGTCTTTACACTGCTTTAACTAGAAATGCCTCCTGGCTCACAGCAGCCCTACAGTAAAGAGTTGGGCAGGGTGGGGGTGAGGGTAAAGAACAACTCACTGCTTTCTGTTCCTGAACCACCAAAGAAAAAGACAGCACAGAAACGTCGCTAGCGATAGGGAAACTGAGACAGCTACAGCAACTTCCACGCGGTACATCGGTGCACTTTTAACTTGCTTGTTGTTTGCACGTCCTTCACCATCCACACCTGGAGGAACAGTGTGGTCATTGCTGTGTCTTACGTCCTAATGGCAATCTCACAGAAGGTCTGACGTTGCTACACAATTCTTTTTCATTTTGTTGGCCTCCTGGGACAAGTGAAAATCCTCAGGCTGCAATGCTTCCCTGATTCCAGGGGAAGCAAAGGGAACTCCCAAAGGCACTGCACATCGAGGCACTCTGGAGCCTCTATTTTGCCTCTCAGCTTTGGTTACGCTCTGGCTCTGCCATGGTCCAGGAAGATCTGGACCACTGATTTGCTCCTTCTTCTCCATCATGCTCTAAGCTTTCTTTTGCACTGACCTACCCTCGCCTTGTGAGGCTGGGTAGTGCTGCTGCAGGCAGGCACACCGTGACCCTTTGGGACACGTTGCCTGACTAAACAAAACTCATTAGAGCAGAAGGAGAGCACGTGGATCTGTTTAATCAGTTGCTGCTATGAGTGACATGGACAAGAACCACTGCTGTGTCAGGCAGGGAGTGCTGCCCTGAGCTCTCCACTCCTCGAGGGCCTCTCAGCAGGCACCTGAACCTGCCTCTTCTCTTTTCCTTCCCCAGATCGTTGCTTACCTGGATTCCTCTGAAAAAGATCATCGATCCAGTTGTGGTGGGCTTCCTGGGACTCTGAGAGCACTGTGAAGAATGAGAGAAAGGCAGAGGCTCAGCACAGTGCAGGCACAGAGGAGGCAGAAGGACAAGAAGCTCCCTCTATGCCACTGTCCTGTCTGTGAGTCAGCGCATCTCTCTGGACCTCACTTTGCAGGAGGGACCCCGCTCCGGGCTGCTGGTGTGCCTGGAGCCTCAAGGGAGGCACAGCAAGCTCTGGAATGCAGGGACTGTGTGAGGGAGGTACACTGAAGGGTTCTATTTCCTCTCATCTCTGCTGAATGTGGTTTTGGTGGCCTTGTTCCCAAAAGGACAAAGTTCCTAAGTCCCTGGGAACTGAGTGTCGTGGGAGGGAAGCAATCTCTAACCATGGCCATGGAGCTGTATGAGCAGCCCTTACCTGAAGCGCCATCTGCGTTTGTGGCCTCTCTTTCTCTCAGAGGGACGGGCAGTGTGCGATGGCTGCCTTGCTCAAATGTGTCCCTATACGCAGGCTCTCCATTGGTCTCTTTAGAAAGGAGGTAAGAGAGTAGGACTGTAAGTAACTGGCAGTTCAGACACGGGCATCACAACAGCAAGGCTCTTTCCTGCTGTGCACACTACAGTTGCTCCATGTATATATCTAGAAACTCGGCTTCCCAAGTCTTTCAGTGAACAGACAGAAATACACCCACCGTGTGCTGCCCTCTCCTTCATGATTTTCTGTAGCATATGGGACAGCTTCTGCGGATAGCTTCTTCTTCCCAACACCTCTTTCTGTCTCTCAATACCTTAACAGAAAGTATTGAGATAAATTTCAGACAAACAAGGTATTGAACTGAGTGGTCTTTTCATCAAAGTCAATTAAGACAGCAGCCACTCCTGGGATGCCCGTGGGGCTCCAGCACAGGAGGCAGCCAAGTATTTGGCACGGCCTTCCCTGGAGGCACTTGAGCACCCAAAGAATGAGAACTTTCCATCACACACTGCAACCTACAGAACTGCGTAACAGAATCCCTGAAGAGCAGATGGTTCCAGGGGGTCATGCAAGGACAGGCACACGCACACAGGTGTGTGTTCTCACTCACACCTGCAAACATGTCTGGCTGACATTAGGGCTGTGAGCTGGCATCTCTCAAAGCAAAAACTCCTGTCATACCTGTATGAGTTGCTGGGGCTTCTATCCCAGAGCTCAGCTGGGAATCTGGATCCCATCCATCTCTACCCACACCTGTCAACAAACGCAAACAGAGCAGCTCCTGTCAGATGTGGCCAGATGGTTGTTTAACCTGGAATGACAGCACTGCTGCACAGCTCTCTCCCTACTACACTGCAGCATCTGGCTAATAGTTGCTGGGTGCCTGCAGCGGCACCACACCAGTCCAAAAAGGAACCGTGTGTGGAACTGTTTGGAGAAAGGAAGGGGGTGGAAGGAGAAGGGGAAGATCTAAAGGCCCTTTCCTGTGAGATTGCCTTGAGGCCAATGGACCAGATTACACTGAGGCTTTGGCAAGGCAGTGCTTATGGGCACAGGTATAATCAAGCAGTGATGAAAAACATTCCCATTGTGTGTTGTGATCTCTTCCTTAGGGACCTGCAGTGACTGGAAGGGGCGCAGGTGACAACGTGGCACCCGGACCTGGGTTGGAAGTTGCAGAGGGGCCAGGTGTGCAGCTGGCTGGCACTCAGAAGCTTTGCAGATACTCTCTCCAGGCCACGTGAAACAATCCTCAGAGACAGCATGGAAGAACATTTGGGTTTTCTTACTGAGGAGATCTCTGATGTATGGAGACAAAGCCAACAGGAGAGCTTCCACTGCACATTGGGGCCTGGTTTTTCTGCAGCGACCTGCAGCAGGTTGGGGAATGATATGGCCCAAACAGCAAAGGCAAAGGTTCTCTCCTCCAAAGAGTGGCAAGAGCTGCCTTCCCACTGAAATGTGACAACTCTCCAAGTAAAGGACTACTCACAGCTGATCTGTGTACGGCCTTTAAGGCACAGAGAGACTTGAAAGACCTTTGGAGGTTCTTAAGTACCTGAATAAACTATCACAGCACTCATTTTTCTGCCTTCAAGGAAACAGACACAACTTACCTCTGGGTTTCTCCTGAGGCACAAAATCAGTATCCACCCAATCATCTGGGTAAGGAGCTCCAACATCATCATCTAAAATCAAGAACAGATGAGAGATGTTCCATTGCATGTTGCAGTCCCAATGCAGTCCTTAGTGACTGGGGACTGGTCAGGTAATGGGATGGGAGACTCAGGCCATGATTGCCAAAGCTACAGAATGTCCAGGGTGGCTTGGAGCGTGGCACTCAGCAGCTTTTCAAATTGACTCTCCAGGCCACTTGCAACACACTTCTGGGACCGCATGGAAGGGTACACAACCCGTCAGGGTTTTCTTACGGGGTGATCCCTGCTGGATCTCCCACTAAAGCACCAGAGAAAACGATGCCTGTTTCTTCCTCTGGGCTCCAGCTGGGGGTCTCTGTTGGGAACTGGGATTTGCCTGTGGGAGCACCAGGAAGCTGGAGCAGTAATGCTCACGCTTTTCCCAGCACGCTTCTTCTGAGCTCTCACATAGGACCTCTCCAGGGTGAAGGCCAGGCTCAGTCAGCCCTGGGGGAAGCGGTGCTTCCACAACCCACATCCTGCTCCTGGGGTGCTGCCTGTCCCCCTTCCCAACAAACCCCCGTGGAAAGGCAGCCCCGGGGCAGCGTGGCACAGACCCCCAAGGCAGAACAACCTGGACCTCTCACCCGTGGTGCTGCTTGGTCCCATCTCTGCCCACCCACCTGCTGCTGGAGCTCGCCCCGGTGCAGCACAAGTCTCCTGGGAACACATGGCCATCAGTAAGAGGAGGAGAGCAAGGTGGGCGGGGGGCATGGCCATGCTGCCACCACTGCTACAGCCACAGCAAGTGCCAGCATGGAACACCTGGGGTGCACATTGAGCACTGTGACCTCACGGAACACGGTGGGCATTATAACATCCCCCCATGATGCAATCTGTTCCACCACCGGGGCCAGGTTCCCCCTGGGCTTGTGAGCACTGTTGTGGTGGGTGAGGACTTGCACTCATCTAAAGCAGCAGGAGACCACAGCTGAAGTTTTCACACTTACATCATGGAAACAGAACCATGGAAAGGCTTGTGTGGGAAGAAATGTTAGAGACCCAGAGATGCTGTCAAAGGATAAAGAAAATCACTTTAATGTTTTTATTGCTTCATACAAATCAGGAGGTTTAGTTTTGACTTTCAGTGGCACCAAGGAAGCCGTTTCTTCAGTGATGTTATATTTGTTATCACAATCTCTAACAAAAATGGCAAATTGAGCCATATGTGTAGCATAAATAGTTCAATTGATTGCCAGAGCATTTTGATGGGTTGACTGCTAGATCAGCCTGACTGCCTGGCTCTAGTTTGTTGAGACAGAATGATTTTAGGAAAATCCATTTGTTTTTTTTCAGGACAAATTATATCGGCCATGCCAGCTTGGATCAAAAGATGTCACAAACTCAATTCTGGAGTGTGAGTGTGTCACAGTTTCTGTTAGGATACATCATTAACTCTATTTTGGAGTGTGAGAACGTCATAGATTGGGCCAAAATAGAGGCATAAACCCAACTTCTGAGAGTGATAACTTCACAACTCATGTCAAAATAAAATAAATCCAAATAAAATAAAAAAATCCAATTTTGGAGTGTGAGAATGTCACAATTTGGGTCAAAACATGTCACAAATGCAATTCTTGTTGTGTGAAGGCCACAGTTTGGGTCCAAACATATCATTAATCCTATTTCAGAGAATGAGAATGTCACAGTTTGGGTCAAAATACGTCATAAACCTGATTTCTGAGAGGGAGAATGTCACAGTTTCATTCATAATATGTGTATAAACCCAGTTTTGCAGTGTGCGATGGCCACAATTTTGATCAAAATATGTCATAAGCCCAATTTTGGAGTGTGAGAACGTCACAGTTATGGTCAAAATACATCATGAATCCTATTTCAGAGCACGAGAACGTCGCAGTTACTTTTATTCTCCCCAGGGTCTGCAGGCCTTTTTCCACTTGCGCACTGCACTCGCTTGTCCAATGCACGACACAAAGCCCAAGTGAAACACCTGCTTGCAAAACAAGTCTTTGCCAAATCAAGATAAACAACCAAGGTCAGCTCTCTCTACCAAGCAAGTTATTTGTGACTACAGCCACAAATAGCAGTTCCATTTAAACTATGGCCAGGCTGAGGGAGATGGGCTTGTTCAGATTTGTCCTGGTTTTATGATTTTTGGTTACTGGTATTTCACATCATAACATCACATAATGCGCTGGGAGTTGAAGTGTTAATGCTCCAGTTTTGGGTACCTGTCTGGAAGAGAAGAACTGCATTCCCCGGGGGGCTCTGCGGCCAGAGAGGAGATAGAACTCCTGGCATGGTCATCTGATCAGCTTCTTCTCTTTGTCACTCTTCTCCTTTGCCTCTCCTCGCTGCTGCCTGCCCCGACTGCGCTCATCACTTCAGTATTATCATAAGGCATGCAGCTTTCAGATACTCTCTCATTATATTTATTAGCTTCCTGCATTTCCAAGCAGGCAGCTCCTCCACTGGTGCAGGCAGACTGGCTCTGCTGGGATCTAAAGAAGAGGCAGATTTTACAAGTCATTCCTCCAAGACCATTACCCCAGGTCTGAATTTTTGCAGCCCAAAGCTGTCAAACTGGGCTCTGGAGACTTCCACAGTGAGCAATCAGCGATGCCACTGACGAAATTCTCCTGGATGATCAAGGACACAGCAGTCCCATCTAAACAAGAGAGCAGAAACTGACATCTAGAGATTGTGTCCCTGGGGTTGGGGTAGAACAATCCAGGCTCCTTCTTTGCTGCCAGCCGCTTCCGACAGCTTTTACAGGAGAAGAGCACATTTGATGCAGAAGAAGGGAGTTACCTAGCAACCTGTTTGCCAGTGGGCTATGAGAGGAAATGAACTGATGAGAAGAATTGTAGACAATGGGTTTCTGTGTATCTGTGTATCCCCAGATCCGACTGTGCATGCAGAATATGAAAGGCAGAGACTGGAAGCTCATTTGCATACCAGAAGCATAAATTATCATCAACTTTAGCAGATATTAACATGGGATCATAGAATTGCAGGGTTGGAAAGGACGTACAAGGCCATCTATCCAACCATCATCCCATCACCATTACTACTACACTGAGCTACCGAACCATATCTCATAGCACCTCATTGCAACGCCTCGAACACTAGCAGGGACAGTAACCCCACTACCTCCCTGGGCAGAACATTCCAGTGCCTGACCACTCCTTGAAAGCAAAAGATTTTCCTTATATTTAATCTAAATCTTCCCTGGCACTTGTGGCTGTTTCCTTGGGTCCTATTTGTTGCCTGGGAGAAGAGACCAAACCCCTCCTCATCGCAACCTCCCTTATAGAATAGTCTTCTCTGACTCCTCTTCTCCACACTGACCCATCTCAGATCCCTCAGCCACTCCTCATCAGATCCCATTGTGCTCCAGGTAGGGGTGTTTTGGCCCAAGTTCAGTGCTTGACTTGTTGGTCTTATCCCAACACTTCATCCCAAGGGTTTCTCATTCTCTTTTACTGCAATAGCAAAACTGAGTTGCAGTTGGGTTTTCACCTTCCTAACTTCCACCCTGCGCATCTCAGTAAATTCTTGGTAGTCTCCCCAAGCAGCTGTTCCTTCTTCCAGAGGACACAGACTCTCTTTTTCTCCTGCAGTCCTAACAAAAGTTCCTGGATCACCCACACCAGTCTCCTTCCCCTCCAGTTCACCTTATGGCACTCAGGAACAACCTTTAAGATTTCCATCTTGCAGAGTACTGAAATGCTTTTACAGCTGCTGTTGGCTGCTTTGTTTGTGGCCGTAACTCCTGAGGAGTGTAGCAGTGCTGTGAGGAAACAGGAATGTTGCACCCCGTGAAGGATCCTCCGAAATCAGTGACCTTGGGCAGGTGCTGGAGAGGAGTTGCAGGGTGGTAGCACAATGGACTGAGCCTCTGATAAAGTGACTGCTGTTACAGAGTGAGCAGTGACAGCAGATGTACGAGGTTTACAGCACTGTCTCTCTCTGCTTTCAGATTCTCAGGCCAGCCCACAGAGCAAAATGAAATGCAGAAGGAAGAAAATGTGCTAATAGTTCTTGCTTAGTTCTAATTTCAAAGCAAATTATTGCCTGCTAGTCAGAGCAGGATGGTGCCTGCTGTCTTGTAAACCTTATGCAGAAGCACTGGCGCTTTTGCATCATGTATTCCCACCCCCGTCCCCTGCCTGAGACGGGCTGTAGGGCACCCACAGCCTCTGGGCAGCCTGGGCCAGGGCCTCACTGCCCCTGGGGGAGGAATTTCATCTACGCATCAACCTCAGTTTCCACTCTTAGAGTTTAAAGCCATTCCCACTCGTATTATCACTGTCTGCCAATGCCAAGTAACATGCAAGGTCTGGTAGTGGATCAGGTAATGACATGACAACAGTACATAGACAACTGTGGTGTTACTATTTATTTATTGGTAGTGTTAAGCATGGAAAAGTCTGGTTGATGACATCAGTTGTTCTGTGGATGTCAAATGGTGCCCCAAAACCCACACACTGGGGGTGCTCCCACCTCCTGATGGATGGCGGAGGAGTGAGAGAGCAGAGGTGGTGCTGGGGTGGGCTGGGGGCTGCTGGGCCCGGTGTGTTTCACCCTGGCAGTGGTTTTCTAGGAGTCTGATGGCCCTCAGCTGATACCCTGGGCAGGCCGCTCCCACCTCCTAAAGGATGGGGAGGGCAGTGGGGGAGGGGAGGGGGGCCGGGGTTGGCCAGGCCTGCCATGCTGGGGGGTCCACTGCCGTCCCTTGATGGATGATGGAGAGGAGGGCAGAGGTGGTGCTGGGGGAGGCTGGGGGCTGCTGGGCCTTGTCTGTTTCCCCCTGGCAGTGCCTTTCCGGGTGTATGATGGCCCTGAGCTGATACCCTGGGGGGGCCGCTCCCACCTTCTAAAGGATGGGGAGGGCAGTGGGGGAGGGGAGGGGGGCCAGGAGCGGCCAAGCCTGTCATGCTGGGGGGTCCGCTGCTGTCTCTTGACAGATGATGGAGAGGAGGGCAGAGGTGGTGCTGGGGGAGGCTGGGGGCTGCTGGGCCTGGTCTGTTTCCCCCTTGCAGTTGCTTTCTGGGTGTCTGATGGCCCTGAGCTGACACCCTGGAGGGGCCGCTCCCACCTTCTAAAGGCTGATGGACGGGAGGGGGAGAGCAATTTGGGAGGGGAGGGGGGCCGGGGTTGGCCAGGCCTGCCATGCTGGGGAGTCCACTGCCGTCCCTTGACAGATGATGGAGAGGAGGGCAGAGGTGGTGCTGGGGGAGGCTGGGGGCTGCTGGGCCTGGTCTGTTTCCCCCTGGCAGCTGCTTTCTGAGTGTCTAATGGCCCTGAGCTGACACCCTGGGGGGGCCGCTCCCACTGTCTAAAGGCTGATGGACGGGAGGGGGAGAGCAATTTGGGAGGGGAGGGGGACCGGGGGCGACCAGGTCTGTCATGCTGGGGGGCCCGCTTCTGTCTCTTGGGGGATGATGGAGAGGAGGGCAGAGGTGGTGCTGGGGGAGGCTGGGGGCTGCTGGGCCTGGTCTGTTTCCCCCTGGCAGTTGCTTTCTGAGTGTCTAATGGCCCTGAGCTGACACCCTGGGGGGGCCGCTCCCACCTCCTAAAGGCTGATGGACGGGAGGGGGAGAGCAATTTGGGAGGGGAGGGGGACCGGGGGCGACCAGGTCTGTCATGCTGGGGGGCCCGCTTCTGTCTCTTGGGGGATGATGGAGAGGAGGGCAGAGGTGGTGCTGGGGGAGGCTGGGGGCTGCTGGGCCTGGTCTGTTTCCCCCTTGCAGTTGCTTTCTGGGTGTCTGATGGCCCTGAGCTGACACCCTGGGGGGGCCGCTCCCACCTTCTAAAGGCTGATGGACGGGACGGGGAGAGCAATTTGGGAGGGGAGGGGGGCCGGGGTTGGCCAGGCCTGCCATGCTGGGGAGTCCACTGCCGTCCCTTGACAGATGATGGAGAGGAGGGCAGAGGTGGTGCTGGGGGAGGCTGGGGGCTGCTGGGCCTGGTCTGTTTCCCCCTGGCAGTTGCTTTCTGGGTGTCTGATGGCCCTGAGCTGACACCCTGGGAGGGCCGCTCCCACTTTCTAAAGGCTGATGGATGGGAGGGGGAGAGCAATTTGGGAGGGGAGGGGGGCCGGGGGCGACCAGGTCTGTCATGCTGGGGGGCCCACTGCTGTCTCTTGGGGGATGATGGAGGGGAGGGCAGAGGTGGTGCTGGGGGAGGCTGGGGGCTGCTGGGCCTTGTCTGTTTCCCCCTTGCAGTGGTTTTCCGGGTATCTGATGGCCCTGAGCTGACACCCTGGGGGGAACGCTCCCGCCCCCTTAAGGATGGTGGTGGGGGACGGGGTGGTGGGGGACGGGGGGGTGGAGTCGATATTCGTTGGGTCCGGGGGCTGCTGGATCTGTTGCTCATCTGCCCATCAGCTGTTGTATCACTGCTGGACGATGACTGCAAGCCTCCACCCCAGGCGGGTTCTTTCTGTCCCCCAAAGGTTGGTGGTGGCGGACGGGGTGGTGGGGGACGGGGTGGTGGCGTTGCTGCCCGGTGGGGCTGGGAGCTGCTGGACCTGTCGCTCATGTGCTCATCAGCCATTGTTTCAGTGCTGGATGATGACTGCAAGCCTCCACCCTGGGCAGGTTCCTTCCGTCCGCTGAAGGATGGCGGAGGAGGACGGGGGTGGCGGTGTTGATGCCCGTTGGAACTGGGGGCTGCTGGGTCTTTCAGAGATCCCCCGGTCCAAGGAGTCAGGCTGTTCGTCTGACTCTAAGCTGTAGCTGCCAGTATCAGCTCGGGCTTCCTCATCTTCAGAGAGTTGCCTGTGGAGAGAGGAACATGCTGAGGGCACAGGAGGAGAGCCCCTGCTCTGCTTCTTCACAGCACATGTCAAAGAGCCACCCTCAGCTCCCAGCCTGTCTTGGGCCCAGCAGTAAGAATGGGCTGAAGCCAGTTAAAATATCTAACAACATAAATCACAGACCACGTGAGCCAACAACTAACTCGTGTCTTTACACTGCTTTAACTAGAAATGCCTCCTGGCTCACAGCAGCCCTACAGTAAAGAGTTGGGCAGGGTGGGGGTGAGGGTAAAGAACAACTCACTGCTTTCTGTTCCTGAACCACCAAAGAAAAAGACAGCACAGAAACGTCGCTAGCGATAGGGAAACTGAGACAGCTACAGCAACTTCCACGCGGTACATCGGTGCACTTTTAACTTGCTTGTTGTTTGCACGTCCTTCACCATCCACACCTGGAGGAACAGTGTGGTCATTGCTGTGTCTTACGTCCTAATGGCAATCTCACAGAAGGTCTGACGTTGCTACACAATTCTTTTTCATTTTGTTGGCCTCCTGGGACAAGTGAAAATCCTCAGGCTGCAATGCTTCCCTGATTCCAGGGGAAGCAAAGGGAACTCCCAAAGGCACTGCACATCGAGGCACTCTGGAGCCTCTATTTTGCCTCTCAGCTTTGGTTACGCTCTGGCTCTGCCATGGTCCAGGAAGATCTGGACCACTGATTTGCTCCTTCTTCTCCATCATGCTCTAAGCTTTCTTTTGCACTGACCTACCCTCGCCTTGTGAGGCTGGGTAGTGCTGCTGCAGGCAGGCACACCGTGACCCTTTGGGACACGTTGCCTGACTAAACAAAACTCATTAGAGCAGAAGGAGAGCACGTGGATCTGTTTAATCAGTTGCTGCTATGAGTGACATGGACAAGAACCACTGCTGTGTCAGGCAGGGAGTGCTGCCCTGAGCTCTCCACTCCTCGAGGGCCTCTCAGCAGGCACCTGAACCTGCCTCTTCTCTTTTCCTTCCCCAGATCGTTGCTTACCTGGATTCCTCTGAAAAAGATCATCGATCCAGTTGTGGTGGGCTTCCTGGGACTCTGAGAGCACTGTGAAGAATGAGAGAAAGGCAGAGGCTCAGCACAGTGCAGGCACAGAGGAGGCAGAAGGACAAGAAGCTCCCTCTATGCCACTGTCCTGTCTGTGAGTCAGCGCATCTCTCTGGACCTCACTTTGCAGGAGGGACCCCGCTCCGGGCTGCTGGTGTGCCTGGAGCCTCAAGGGAGGCACAGCAAGCTCTGGAATGCAGGGACTGTGTGAGGGAGGTACACTGAAGGGTTCTATTTCCTCTCATCTCTGCTGAATGTGGTTTTGGTGGCCTTGTTCCCAAAAGGACAAAGTTCCTAAGTCCCTGGGAACTGAGTGTCGTGGGAGGGAAGCAATCTCTAACCATGGCCATGGAGCTGTATGAGCAGCCCTTACCTGAAGCGCCATCTGCGTTTGTGGCCTCTCTTTCTCTCAGAGGGACGGGCAGTGTGCGATGGCTGCCTTGCTCAAATGTGTCCCTATACGCAGGCTCTCCATTGGTCTCTTTAGAAAGGAGGTAAGAGAGTAGGACTGTAAGTAACTGGCAGTTCAGACACGGGCATCACAACAGCAAGGCTCTTTCCTGCTGTGCACACTACAGTTGCTCCATGTATATATCTAGAAACTCGGCTTCCCAAGTCTTTCAGTGAACAGACAGAAATACACCCACCGTGTGCTGCCCTCTCCTTCATGATTTTCTGTAGCATATGGGACAGCTTCTGCGGATAGCTGCTTCTTCCCAACACCTCTTTCTGTCTCTCAATACCTTAACAGAAAGTATTGAGATAAATTTCAGACAAACAAGGTATTGAACTGAGTGGTCTTTTCATCAAAGTCAATTAAGACAGCAGCCACTCCTGGGATGCCCGTGGGGCTCCAGCACAGGAGGCAGCCAAGTATTTGGCACGGCCTTCCCTGGAGGCACTTGAGCACCCAAAGAATGAGAACTTTCCATCACACACTGCAACCTACAGAACTGCGTAACAGAATCCCTGAAGAGCAGATGGTTCCAGGGGGTCATGAAAGGACAGGCACACGCACACAGGTGTGTGTTCTCACTCACACCTGCAAACATGTCTGGCTGACATTAGGGCTGTGAGCTGGCATCTCTCAAAGCAAAAACTCCTGTCATACCTGTATGAGTTGCTGGGGCTTCTATCCCAGAGCTCAGCTGGGAATCTGGATCCCATCCATCTCTACCCACACCTGTCAACAAACGCAAACAGAGCAGCTCCTGTCAGATGTGGCCAGATGGTTGTTTAACCTGGAATGACAGCACTGCTGCACAGCTCTCTCCCTACTACACTGCAGCATCTGGCTAATAGTTGCTGGGTGCCTGCAGCGGCACCACACCAGTCCAAAAAGGAACCGTGTGTGGAACTGTTTGGAGAAAGGAAGGGGGTGGAAGGAGAAGGGGAAGATCTAAAGGCCCTTTCCTGTGAGATTGCCTTGAGGCCAATGGACCAGATTACACTGAGGCTTTGGCAAGGCAGTGCTTATGGGCACAGGTATAATCAAGCAGTGATGAAAAACATTCCCATTGTGTGTTGTGATCTCTTCCTTAGGGACCTGCAGTGACTGCAAGGGGCACAGGTGACAACGTGGCACCCGGACCTGGGTTGGAAGTTGCAGAGGGGCCAGGTGTGCAGCTGACTGGCACTCAGCAGCTTTGCAGATACTCTCTCCAGGCCACGTGAAACAATCCTCAGAGACAGCATGGAAGAACATTTGGGTTTTCA
>NW_027315616.1:0-2500 GCF_039878825.1 Excalfactoria chinensis
CGACGTCGCCGCGGACCCCGAGCGCCCCGGCGTGGCCCCGAGCCCGGCCCGGCGGCGCCGCGGCGCCGGGGGCGCACTGAGCGCAGTCCGCCCCTCCTGGCGACGGCGCCGGGGGCCGGCGGGCCCGTCCCCCCCCGCGATAGGGAGGGAAGGGGGGGAAAGAGGCGAAGCCCCCTCCCCCGGACCCGCCGGCGCCCGCCCCGGGACGAGCCGCGCGGCGACGACGACGACGACGACGACGGAAGGCCGCCGCCGCCGCCGCCGCCGCCGCCCCGGCCCGGCCCCGGGGAGGGCTCTCCGGCGGAGAGGAGGGGGCCGCCCCCCCCTTCCGGGAAGGGGGAAGGCGCGGCGGAAGGTCCGATCCCTCGGCCCCGGGATTCGGCGACGATCGGGGCCCGGGGGCTCTAACGCCCGGCGGACCGCTCGCGCGGCGCCGGGCCACCTGCCCCGCGGAAGCCCTTCCCGGCCGTCCCGGAGCCGGTCGCGGCGCACCGCCGCGGAGGAAATGCGCCCGACGGGGGCCGGGAGCCGGACGGGCGGCGGTCCCCGGCCCGCCCGCCCCCCCTGGGCCCGCCCCGGGCCCCCGCGAGGGGGAGGGGCGGAGGGGGAGCGGAGGCGGGGATCCGGCGGCGCCCGCGCCGGCCGGCCGAGGCCCGCCGGGTTGAATCCTCCGGGCCGACTGCGCGGACCCCACCCGTTTACCTCTTAACGGTTTCACGCCCTCTTGAACTCTCTCTTCAAAGTTCTTTTCAACTTTCCCTTACGGTACTTGTTGGCTATCGGTCTCGTGCCCGTATTTAGCCTTAGATGGAGTTTACCACCCGCTTTGGGCTGCATTCCCAAGCAACCCGACTCCGAGAAGCCCCGGGCCCGGCGCGCCGGGGGGCCGCTACCGGCCTCACACCGTCCGCGGGATGGGCCTCGATCACAAGGACTTGGGCCCCCCGAGAGCGGCGCCGGGGATGGGGGCTTCCGTACGCCACACTTCCCGCGCCCCACCGCGGGGCGGGGATTCGGCGCTGGGCTCTTCCCTCTTCACTCGCCGTTACTGAGGGAATCCTCGTTAGTTTCTTTTCCTCCGCTGACTAATATGCTTAAATTCAGCGGGTCGCCACGTCTGACCTGAGGTCGCGATACAGCGCCGGGCCCCGACGGAAGGACGGACGGACGGGCTACGGCCCTCGCCCGCCCGCCCGCCCGCCCCGACGGAGACCCGCAGGACGCGCTCCCCCGACGCCCGCGAGGACGACGACGCCCGGACGGAAGGAAGGGCGGCCGGAGACGGACCCGCGGGGATGCGCGCCGGGCTCGCGCCGACGGACCGACGACCGGAGGGATCGCGGCGGACGCGCCCCGGACCCGCGCGCGCGGCAGCACGGCGCGCCGCCGACGCCGGCGGCGCAACCCGCAGGCAGCCGCGCGCGGGGCCGGGAACGGCGCGGACCCTTTCCCTCCGGGCCGCGGAGCCGGAACGACACGGAACGAACCGGACCCGCGGCGCGACCCGACGGAGGGAGCCCGGGCGACCCGCGGGGACGAGCTCGGCCAGAGCGGGCGCTCCGGGAGCGCGGGGAGCTCGCTCGCTCTGCGGGCGAGCTCCCCGACCTGGGTCTCCACTTAGGGGGACGAAGGCCCGCGGCGCCGCGCCGCCGGACGGGGACCGGGGGGAAACCCGCCGCCGAGCGCCCGGACCGACCGACCGCCGACCCGGCCAGAAGGCGGGAAGGCGGGAGGCCGGGCGGGCGGACGGACGGACGGGCTCCCGGCGCGGACCGCCGCCTCCGGCGCGGGCGCGCGGGCCTGCGAGGCGCCCCAGCCGCGCCGCGCGGCCGCCGTCGGCGGACGGCGGCGATTGACCGTCAAGCGACGCTCAGGCAGGCGTAGCCCCGGGAGGAACCCGGGGCCGCAAGTGCGTTCGAAGTGTCGATGATCAATGTGTCCTGCAATTCACATTAATTCTCGCAGCTAGCTGCGTTCTTCATCGACGCACGAGCCGAGTGATCCACCGCTAAGAGTTGTCTGACTTTCGGCACCGCCCCCGCGCGCGCGGGGTGGCCCTCCTTCTCTCTCTCTCTCTCTCTCTCTCTCTCTCGCGCGCCTTCCCCGAAGGGAAGGCGGCTGGCTCGCCCCGCACCCGCGGCGCGCCCCGACGCCGGGACGGCCGCGGGGCGGACGAGCGTCGCCTCCGCTGACCGGCAACGAGCACGCAACGAAACGAGGGTGGGAAAAAACAAAAACGCCACCGAACGAGAAGGGCGGGGAGCCCTCGCTCCCGACCTGGGGAAACGACCCTGTCTCGCTTCGGGGACGGACCAGGCGCCCGGCCCGGCTTCGGCCCGAGAGGAGAGAGCCGCGGGACGGCGCGCGGAGCGGCGCGCGGCTGCCCCGGCCCGAGCCCCGCCGACGCGCCGGCGACGCCGCCGGCCCGCGCCCGCGACGGACCGCCCGCCCGCCCGCACGCCCGCCCGGCGGCGCGCCCTTGCCCGCCTCGGCCCCCCTT
>NW_027315616.1:7500-17500 GCF_039878825.1 Excalfactoria chinensis
ACCGACCGCTCCCCATCCTTTTCTCTCTCTCGCCTTTCGTCCCGAAATTTGACTTTTTTGCCAACCTCAGTCCGGTGCCGAGCTGCGACACGGGCAGCGAAGACCCCGACGAGGCCACCGGACCCATCGACCCGAGAGGCGTACGAAAAGGGCGCCGCCGACAACCTCGACACTCGGCCGGTCAACCGCGCTCGCCTGCGCCCGCTCGTTGCCGCCTACCGGAGACGAGTACGCACCCGCTCCTGCCGACGAAAACCTAAGGCACCCGAAAAAAGCGCTGCAAAAACAACCGCCAGAAACTACCGGCGGGGGCGCCGACAGAAACAGAACTTTACCTCGACGTAACTGGAGGTAAAGAATTACAGCGACCCCTTTGGAAGCTCCAGAGCAATAGCGCAGCCCAACAGGACGAGCGGCGAAGGCCCGCCAAAAGCGGGTAGACCTAGCGATTACAATAGAGCCGCAGGGGCAGCGACCCCTAGCCGCCGCCGCCGAGCCCGAGTGCCGCTCGGACCCGGGTAGACCGTGGCGACCGACTCGAGCCGCACGGGCAGCGACCCCTAGCCGCCGCCGCCGAGCCCGAGTGCCGGTCGGACCCGGGTAGACCGTGGCGACCGACTCGAGCCGCACGGGCAGCGACCCCTAGCAGCCGCCGCCGAGCCCGAGTGCCGCTCGGACCCGGGTAGACCGTGGCGACCGACTCGAGCGGCACGGGCAGCGACCCCTAGCCGCCGCCGCCGAGCCCGAGTGCCGCTCGGACCCGGGTAGACCGTGGCGACCGACTCGAGCCGCACGGGCAGCGACCCCTAGCCGCCGAGCCCGAGTGCCGCTCGGAGCCGGGTAGACCGTGCCGACCTGGTCGAGCCGCACGGGCAGCGACCCCTAGCCGCCGCCGCCGAGCCCGAGTGCCGCTCGGAGCCGGGTAGACCGTGCCGGCGCACCCGAGACGCCACGGAAGCGACACCTGGCTTATGCCGCGGAACGATCGAGTGGAGTGGAGCCCGCCGAGATAGGTTGCACCGTGCCGCCGCACGCGAGCCGGCGCGGCTGAGACGCCCGTCTGCCGCCGCAGAAGCACGGAGCGGACCGGAGCCCGCCGGGGCCGGGGAAACCGTGCCGGCGCACGCGAGCCGCCACAGAAGCGACAACCGGCTTCTGCCGGGGAACGATCGAGTGGAGCGGAGCCCGCCGAGATAGGTTGGACCGTGCCGGCGCACCCGAGCCTGCGCGAATGCAACCAACTGTCCTCCGCCGCGGAATGACCGAGCCGATCGGAGCGTAGTACGCACGGTCTCGGTGCACTGCGTTCGGCTCGCACGTTCCGCGGCAGCGCCCGAGGGTCGCTGCCCATCCGTCTCGAGCCGGTCGGCAAGGTCTACCCGGTTAACAGCGGCACTCGGGCTCGGCGGCGGCGGCTAGGGGTCGCTGTCAGTGCGGCTCGAGTCGGTCGGCAGGGTCTTCCCGGTTACGAGCGGCACTCGGGCTCGGCAGCGGCGGCAATAGGTCACTGCACGTGCGGCTCGAGTCGGTCGGCAGGGTCTACCTCGTAATTAGCGGCTTTCGAGCTCAGCGTCGGCGGCTAGGCGTTGCTGCACCTGTGGCTCGAGTCGGTCGGAAGGGTCTACTCGGTTACGAGTGGCACTCGGGCTCGGCAGCGGCGGCTAGGGGTCGCTGCCAGTGCGACTCAAGTCGGTCGGCAGGGTCTGCCTGGTTA
This sequence comes from Excalfactoria chinensis, assembly GCF_039878825.1. Taxonomy (NCBI): domain Eukaryota; kingdom Metazoa; phylum Chordata; class Aves; order Galliformes; family Phasianidae; genus Excalfactoria; species Excalfactoria chinensis. Next base: position 9,215 of record NW_027315616.1, read on the forward strand.
CCAGTGGCTTTCGGGCAGGGCGGTGGCGGCTAGGCGTTGCTGCCCGTGCAACTCGACTAGGTCAGCAGGGGTCTACCCGGTTACGAGCGGCTTTCGGGCTCAGCGGCGGCGGCTTGGGGTCGCTGCCCGTGCGACTCGAGTCGGTCAGCAGGGTCTACCCGGTAACCAGTGGCACTCGGGCTCGGCGGCGGCGGCTAAGGGTCGCTCTTCGTGTGGCTCGAGTCGGTCGGTACTGTCTACCCGGCTCAGATCAACACTCGTGCTCGGCGGCGGCAGCAAGGGTTCGCTGCCCTTGCGACTCGAGTAGGTGGGCAGGGTCTACCTGGTTACGAGCTGCTTTCGGGCACGGCGGCGGAAATTAGGGGTCGATGCATGTGCGACTCGAGTCGGTCGGAAGGTTCTACCCGGTTTCGAGGGGCACTCGGGCTCGGCGGCGCGGGCCAGGGGGCGCTGCCCGTGCGGCTCGACCAGGTCGGCGAGGTCTACCCGGGTCCGAGCGGCACTCGGGCTCGGCGGCGCAGGCCGGGGGGCCCTGCCCGTGCGGCTCGACCAGGTCGGCACGGTCTACCCGGGTCCGAGCGGCACTCGGGCTCGGCGGCGCAGGCCAGGGGGCGCTGCCCGCGCGGCTCGACTAGGTCGGCAGGGTCTACCCGGGTCCGAGCGGCACTCTGTCTCGGCGGCGCAGGCTAGGGGGCGATGCCCGTGCGACTCGACTAGGTCGGCAGGGTCTACCCGGTTAACAGCGGCACTCGGGCACGGCGGCGCAGGCTAGGGGGCGCTGCCCGTGCGACTCGACTAGGTCGGCAGGGTCTACCCGGGTCCGAGAGGCACTCGGGCTCGGCGGCCCAGGCCAGGGGGCGCTGCCCGTGCGACTCGACTAGGTCGGCACGGTCTACCCGGTTAACAGCGGCACTCGGGCTCGGCGGCGGAGGCCAGGGGGCGCTGCCCTTGCGACTCGAGTAGGTGGGCAGGGTCTACCTGGTTACGAGCTGCTTTCGGGCACGGCGGCGGAAATTAGGGGTCGATGCATGTGCGACTCGAGTCGGTCGGAAGGTTCTACCCGGTTTCGAGGGGCACTCGGGCTCGGCGGCGCGGGCCAGGGGGCGCTGCCCGTGCGGCTCGACCAGGTCGGCACGGTCTACCCGGGTCCCAGCGGCACTCGGGCTCGGCGGCGCAGGCCAGGGGGCGCTGCCCGTGCGGCTCGACTAGGTCGGCGAGGTCTACCCGAGTCCGAGCGGCACTCGGGCACGGCGGCGCAGGCCAGGGGGCGCTGCCCGTGCGGCTCGACTAGGTCGGCAAGGTCTACCCGGTTAACAGCGGCACTCGGGCACGACGGCGCAGGCTAGGGGGCGCTCTTCGTGTGGCTCGAGTCGGTCGGCACTGTCTACCCGGCTCAGATCAACACTCGTGCTCGGCGGCGGCAGCAAGGGTTCGCTGCCCTTGCGACTCGAGTAGGTGGGCAGGGTCTACCTGGTTACGAGCTGCTTTCGGGCACGGCGGCGGAAATTAGGGGTCGATGCATGTGCGACTCGAGTCGGTCGGAAGGTTCTACCCGGTTTCGAGGGGCACTCGGGCTCGGCGGCGCGGGCCAGGGGGCGCTGCCCGTGCGGCTCGACCAGGTCGGCACGGTCTACCCGGGTCCCAGCGGCACTCGGGCTCGGCGGCGCAGGCCAGGGGGCGCTGCCCGTGCGGCTCGACTAGGTCGGCGAGGTCTACCCGAGTCCGAGCGGCACTCGGGCACGGCGGCGCAGGCCAGGGGGCGCTGCCCGTGCGGCTCGACTAGGTCGGCAGGGTCTACCCGGGTCCGAGCGGCACTCGGTCTCGGCGGCGCAGGCTAGGGGGCGCTGCCCGTGCGACTCGACTAGGTCGGCAGGGTCTACCCGGGTCCGAGCGGCACTCGGGCACGGCGGCGCAGGCCAGGGGGCGCTGCCCGTGCGGCTCGACTAGGTCGGCAAGGTCTACCCGGTTAACAGCGGCACTCGGGCACGACGGCGCAGGCTAGGGGGCGCTGCCCGTGCGACTCGACTAGGTCGGCAGGGTCTACCCGGTTAACAGCGGCACTCGGGCACGGCGGCGCAGGCTAGGGGGCGCTCTTCGTGTGGCTCTAGTCGGTCGGCACTGTCTACCCGGCTCAGATCAACACTCGTGCTCGGCGGCGGCAGCAAGGGTTCGCTGCCCTTGCGACTCGAGTAGGTGGGCAGGGTCTACCTGGTTACGAGCTGCTTTCGGGCACGGCGGCGGAAATTAGGGGTCGATGCATGTGCGACTCGAGTCGGTCGGAAGGTTCTACCCGGTTTCGAGGGGCACTCGGGCTCGGCGGCGCGGGCCAGGGGGCGCTGCCCGTGCGGCTCGACCAGGTCGGCACGGTCTACCCGGGTCCGAGCGGCACTCGGGCTCGGCGGCGGAGGCCAGGGGGCGCTGCCCGTGCGGCTCGACTGGGTCGGCGAGGTCTACCCGGTTAACAGCGGCACTCGGGCACGGCGGCGCAGGCCAGGGGGCGCTGCCAGTGCGACTCGACTAGGTCGGCAGGGTCTACCCGGGTCCGAGCGGCACTCGGGCACGGCGGCGCAGGCTAGGGGGCGCTGCCCGTGCGACTCGACTAGGTCGGCAGGGTCTACCCGGTTAACAGCGGCACTCGGGCACGGCGGCGCAGGCTAGGGGGCGCTGCCCGTGCGGCTCGACCAGGTCGGCAGGGTCTACCCGGGTCCGAGCGGCACTCGGGCACGGCGGCGCAGGCTAGGGGGCGCTGCCCGTGCGACTCGATTAGGTCGGCAGGGTCTACCCGGTAACCAGTGGCACTCGGGCTCGGCGGCGGCGGCTAAGGGTCGCTCTTCGTGTGGCTCGAGTCGGTCGGCACTGTCTACCCGGCTCAGATCAACACTCGTGCTCGGCGGCGGCAGCAAGGGTTCGCTGCCCTTGCGACTCGAGTAGGTGGGCAGGGTCTACCTGGTTACGAGCTGCTTTCGGGCACGGCGGCGGAAATTAGGGGTCGATGCATGTGCGACTCGAGTCGGTCGGAAGGTTCTACCCGGTTTCGAGGGGCACTCGAACTCGGCGGCGCAGGCCAGGGGGCGCTGCCCGTGCGGCTCGACCAGGTCGGCACGGTCTACCCGGGTCCGAGCGGCACGGGCTCTGCGGCGGAGGCCAGGGGGCGCTGCCCGCGCGGCTCGACTAGGTCGGCAGGGTCTACCCGGGTCCGAGCGGCACTCGGGCTCGGCGGCGCAGGCCAGGGGGCGCTGCCCGTGCGGCTCGACTAGGTCGGCAAGGTCTACCCGGTTAACAGCGGCACTCGGGCACGACGGCGCAGGCTAGGGGGCGCTCTTCGTGTGGCTCGAGTCGGTCGGCACTGTCTACCCGGCTCAGATCAACACTCGTGCTCGGCGGCGGCAGCAAGGGTTCGCTGCCCTTGCGACTCGAGTAGGTGGGCAGGGTCTACCTGGTTACGAGCTGCTTTCGGGCACGGCGGCGGAAATTAGGGGTCGATGCATGTGCGACTCGAGTCGGTCGGAAGGTTCTACCCGGTTTCGAGGGGCACTCGGGCTCGGCGGCGCAGGCCAGGGGGCGCTGCCCGTGCAGCTCGACCAGGTCGGCAGGGTCTACCCGGGTCCGAGCGGCACTCGGGCTCGGCGGCGCAGGCTAGGGGGCGCTGCCCGTGCGACTCGACTAGGTCGGCAGGGTCTACCCGGGTCCGAGCGGCACTCGGGCACGGCGGCGCAGGCCAGGGGGCGCTGCCCGTGCGGCTCGACTAGGTCGGCAAGGTCTACCCGGTTAACAGCGGCACTCGGGCACGACGGCGCAGGCTAGGGGGCGCTGCCCGTGCGGCTCGACTAGGTCGGCAAGGTCTACCCGGTTAACAGCGGCACTCGGGCACGGCGGAGCAGGCTAGGGGGCGCTGCCGGTGCGGCTCGAGTAGGTGGGCAGGGTCTACCTGGTTACGAGCTGCTTTCGGGCACGGCGGCGGAAATTAGGGGTCGGTGCATGTGCGACTCGAGTCGGTCGGAAGGTTCTACCCGGTTTCGAGGGGCACTCGGGCACGGCGGCGCAGGCCAGGGGGCGCTGCCCGTGCGGCTCGACCAGGTCGGCACGGTCTACCCGGGTCCGAGCGGCACTCGGGCTCGGCGGCGCAGGCTAGGGGGCGCTGCCCGTGCGGCTCGACTAGGTCGGCAAGGTCTACCCGGTTAACAGCGGCACTCGGGCACGACGGCGCAGGCTAGGGGGCGCTGCCCGTGCGACTCGACTAGGTCGGCAGGGTCTACCCGGTTAACAGCGGCACTCGGGCTTGGCAGCGGCGGCAATAGGTCACTGCACGTGCGGCTCGAGTCGGTCGGCAGGGTCTACCTCGTAATTAGCGGCTTTCGAGCTCAGCGTCGGCGGCTAGGCGTTGCTGCACCTGTGGCTCGAGTCGGTCGGAAGGGTCTACTCGGTTACGAGTGGCACTCGGGCTCGGCAGCGGCGGCTAGGGGTCGCTGCCAGTGCGACTCAAGTCGGTCGGCAGGGTCTGCCTGGTTACCAGTGGCACTCGGGCAGGGCGGTGGCGGCTAGGCGTTGCTGCCCGTGCAACTCGACTAGGTCAGCAGGGGTCTACCCGGTTACGAGCGGCTTTCGGGCTCAGCGGCGGCGGCTTGGGGTCGCTGCCCGTGCGACTCGAGTCGGTCAGCAGGGTCTACCCGGTAACCAGTGGCACTCGGGCTCGGAGGCGGCGGCTAAGGGTCGCTCTTCGTGTGGCTCGAGTCGGTCGGCACTGTCTACCCGGCTCAGATCAACACTCGTGCTCGGCGGCGGCAGCAAGGGTTCGCTGCCCTTGCGACTCGAGTAGGTGGGCAGGGTCTACCTGGTTACGAGCTGCTTTCGGGCACGGCGGCGGAAATTAGGGGTCGATGCATGTGCGACTCGAGTCGGTCGGAAGGTTCTACCCGGGTCCGAGCGGCACTCGGGCTCGGCGGCGCAGGCCAGGGGGCGCTGCCCGCGCGGCTCGACTAGGTCGGCAGGGTCTACCCGGTTAACAGCGGCACTCGGGCTCGGCGGCGCAGGCTAGGGGGCGATGCCCGTGCGACTCGACTAGGTCGGCAGGGTCTACCCGGGTCCGAGCGGCACTCGGGCACGGCGGCGGAGGCCAGGGGGCGCTGCCCGTGCGGCTCGACTAGGTCGGCAAGGTCTACCCGGTTAACAGCGGCACTCGGGCACGGCGGCGCAGGCCAGGGGGCGCTGCCCGTGCGACTCGACTAGGTCGGCAGGGTCTACCCGGGTCCGAGCGGCACTCGGGCTCGGCGGCGCAGGCCAGGGGGCGCTGCCCGTGCGGCTCGACTAGGTCGGCAAGGTCTACCCGGTTAACAGCGGCACTCGGGCACGACGGCGCAGGCTAGGGGGCGCTGCCCGTGCGACTCGACTAGGTCGGCAGTGTCTACCCGGTTAACAGCGGCACTCGGGCACGGCGGCGCAGGCTAGGGGGCGCTGCCCGTGCGGCTCGACCAGGTCGGCACGGTCTACCCGGGTCCGAGCGGCACTCGGGCTCGGCGGCGCAGGCTAGGGGGCGCTGCCCGTGCGGCTCGACTAGGTCGGCAAGGTCTACCCGGTTAACAGCGGCACTCGGGCACGACGGCGCAGGCTAGGGGGTGCTGCCCGTGCGACTCGACTAGGTCGGCACTGTCTACCCGGCTCCGAGCGGCACGGGCTCGGCGGCGGTGGCTAGGGGGCGCTGCCCGTGCCGCTCGAGTCGGTCGCCACGGTCTACCCGGCTCCGCCCCGGACTCTAGAGGTCGCTGCCGGACAGGCTCGGATGCGGCCCGGCCCTCCGGAGGAAGCGCGCGTGCGCGAGCCGGGGCCGCGCCCACCGGGAGGGCCGTTGGTGATGGAATTCCGGCCGGTCTGCCGGAAATCCGGGACGGCGGTCGGCCCGGACGGCGCGCGGTCGCTCGCCTCGGCGGGGTAAGGATGGAAGAACAGCGGGTAGACGGCAGCGGTCGGCAGAGAGGTGGGCCGGCGGGAGGCGCGGGGTGGCCGCGGGGGCGGGGGCGCCGGCGGGGGCGCGGGCGCGGGCGCGGGCGCCGCCGTTGCCGAGTCGCGCTCGTTCGACTCTTCCGGTCCCCGGGCTCGTGCCGAGGGTGCCGGGGGGTGGGGGGGGTTGGAAGGATAAATGGGAAAATGTAAAAAGTCCCGCGGCTCTCTCGGCCGGCGTGGGGGGGTGCGGGGTGGGGGGGCACTGGTTGGAGACCGGGTAAAAGAAGGAAAGGAAGATGGCGGGTGGGGGGGGGGGAGAGAGCGAGAGAGAGCGAGAGAGAGCGAGAGAGAGAGCACGCGCCAGTGGAGACCGTGGTGGAGAAAAAAAAAAAAGAAAAAAAAAAGCGAAAAATCGATCTGATTTCACCGGCAGCCGGGCCGCGGCGCGGCGGGGGTCTCCCGCCCGAAGCGCCGAGGGGGGGTGGGCCTCCCACTTATCCTGCACCTCTCCCGTCTCTTCGCAGCGCCGGACTAGAGTCGAGGTCACCGGGGTCTTCTATTCCCCGCCGATTCCGCCGAGCCCGTTCCCTCGGCTGCGATTTCGCTGGACGGTAGGTCGGGACAGAGGGGACTTTGTTCCTCTTCTGCCGGAGCTCTGGCCGCGGCGGAGGCGGTTCCCGCCTCGGACCCCGCGGCCACGGAGGCGGAGGCGTTTCCGGGTGGGGGAGGACGCGAAGGGGGGGGGGGGTACGGGGGCTCGCTCGGCAGAAGCGGCCCGTGCGAAAGGACGCTCTCCGCGGATTTTTCTTGACTCGTCCCCTTTCTTTCCCACGCGACGCGCACCGGCCTACGGGCGCCCGAGGGCGGCAGCAGGCGCGGTCGCCCCCAGGAGGTACGCGAGAAGGCCTAGCACGGGGTACCGGCGACGAGACCTTCTCCGACGAATCCTCGCGCGCTCCGACGGGACGACTCGGAGGCTTTCGCCGCCGTTTACCCGCGGCGACGGCATCCCTCAGCCCTTCTCCGTCTGTACGGGGAACGGGTCGCCGCGGCGCCGGACCTCTGACGGATCGGCCGAGGCGAGCGTCGGGTCAGCTGCGGGAGCACAGGTGAGAGTCGTTTCGCCGCGTGTCACGGGTCACCTAGATTTACCCGTGCCCGCGACGGGGGCCGCCGCCGCCGCCGCCCCGTCGGGCCCCCGGCCCGGAAAGGGAGGGGAAAAAGGGGGGCGGAAAGAACAGCGGCAGCAATCTAAGGGGGAAAACTTCTTTTACTAGATACGGTGTCGGAGCACGAGGTAACGTCGTAGAATACGATCTCGTCGAGGCTCGTCCATCGAACGAAACGGAGAGAGAGAGTCCCCGAAAACCCAGAGGCCTGCTGTGAACTCCAGGCGACGGACGCGGCCGGAGCGCTCCTCGCGCCCCGAGAGTCAGAGAGAGAGGGGGAGAGAGAGAGAGAGAAGTCCAGCCTGGGAGCGAGATAATCCTCCTCCCGCGAGCTATCTCTGGCCGCGACGTCCCCTGGGATACGTAGACGCGTAGCGCGCGCGCGACGTCGCGACGTAGAATATCGAGAGCGACGCCGCGAAACCGCGACGCCGCGCTCCCGGAAAAGGGTGGAGCTCGACTCCGCTTCCTCCGGACCTCCTCGAAGGGCCGAGCGCCGCCGAGGCGGCGCAGCATCTCTCGGAGACGGCTCCCCGGCGGAGACGGCCTCGGCGTTCCTTCCCGGCGAAGGCGTCCGCATCGGTGAGTTTTTCCTCCTCAATAAACGTTTGGATATCCGTTGCCGTCCTCGTGTCCTTCCGCCTTCCGCCGTCACACCGGATTCCCCTCCGGCTTCCCCCTTCGGAGCCGGTCGAAAGCCCTTCGACCGGTCCGGAGAGCCGCCGGCCGGTTAACCGGCGCCCGTGCGGGGGCCCCGCTCGCTCGGGCGGAGTCCATCGCGAGCCGGTTCAGAGCCGGTTTCCTTCCCAAAGGCCGGCCCGAGATCGGCCCCGAGGTCCTGAGGACGCGGGCGAGCTGCTGCCGCCTCCGCTCGCTCGCTCGCTCGCTCGCTCACCGAAACCACCCTCTGCTTCCTGCCAAGGAAGGGCATTCCAAGCACGGCAGCTAGACCTGAGCCTAGCGATCGTCAAGGCCCCGCCGCACCCGCCTCAGACCGGAGGCCCCCCCCCCCCCCCCCCCCTTCCGCAACGGGAAGCTCTCGCCGGCTTAGCCGAGTCCAGCCGCCCCGCCGGCAGCCTCTAGCTTCCGCCGCTTTGCAACTGCGGTCGCTGGGAGCCGGGCGGACCAGACAAACAAACGAGCAGGCGAGCGACCAACCGACCAAACAAAAAACCCCCGC
>NW_027315616.1:30000-40000 GCF_039878825.1 Excalfactoria chinensis
CGGGCGCGGCGGAAAGACCGCGCGCGCACGTGCGGGTGGGTGTGCGTGGGCAACGTCCGCCGAGAGGTGCTCGCCCTTGCCTGAACACCGGCCCGCCCCACGCCGCCCCGAACGAGCCGGGGAGCGGGATTGAGCCGGCCCGCCGGGAAGCCTCTCCGACGCGCCCGAGGAGCGCCACAGGGCATCGATCGATTGAACGGGGCTCCCGCGTGCGAGTGAGAGTGCGGTGCGCGTAAGGACGACGCGGCGCCGCCGCCGCCACCAACGGCCACCTCCGGGTCCCCCGACTCCTTCGCTCCTGGCGGGACCCCACCGGGGACTCCCCCGGCCCTCCTGCGTACGACTGCCGGCAGACCGGCCCGTGCCCTTTTCTCTCTCGCTTTCTTTTCTCGGGGATCTTCCCTCCCCTGCGCGGGGAACCGACCGCTCCCCATCCTTTTCTCTCGCCTTTCGTCCCGAAATTTGACTTTTTTGCCAACCTCAGTCCGGTGCCGAGCTGCGACACGGGCAGCGAAGACCCCGACGAGGCCACCGGACCCATCGACCCGAGAGGCGTACGAAAAAGGCGCCGCCGACAACCTCGACACTCGGCCGGTCAACCGCGCTCGCCTGCGCCCGCTCGTTGCCGCCTACCGGAGACGAGTACGCACCCGCTCCTGCCGACGAAAACCTAAGGCACCCGAAAAAACTGCTGCAAAAACAACCGCCAGAAACTACCGGCGGGGGCGCCGACAGAAACAGAACTTTACCTCGACGTAACTGGAGGTAAAGAATTACAGCGACCCCTTTGGAAGCTCCAGAGCAATAGCGCAGCCCAACAGGACGAGCGGCGAAGGCCCGCCAAAAGCGGGTAGACCTAGCGATTACAATAGAGCCGCAGTGGCAGCGACCCCTAGCCGCCGCCGCCGAGCCCGAGTGCCGCTCGGAGCCGGGTAGACCGTGGCGACCGACTCGAGCCGCACGGGCAGCGACCCCTAGCCGCCGCCGCCGAGCCCGAGTGCCGCTCGGAGCCGGGTAGACCGTGGCGACCGACTCGAGCGGCACGGGCAGCGACCCCTAGACGCCGCCGCCGAGCCCGTGCCGCTCGGAGCCGGGTAGACCGTGGCGACCGACTCGAGCCGCACGGGCAGCGACCCCTAGCCGCCGCCGCCTTGCCCGAGTGCCGCTCGGAGCCGGGTAGACCGTGGCGACCGACTCGAGCGGCACGGGCAGCGACCCCTAGCCGCCGCCGCCGAGCCCGAGTGCCGCTCGGAGCCGGGTAGACCGTGGCGACCGACTCGAGCGGCACGGGCAGCGACCCCTAGCCGCCGCCGCCGAGCCCGAGTGCCGCTCGGACCCGGGTAGACCGTGGCGACCGACTCGAGCCGCACGGGCAGCGACCCCTAGCCGCCGCCGCCGAGCCCGAGTGCCGCTCGGAGCCGGGTAGACCGTGGCGACCTGGTCGAGCCGCACGGGCAGCGACCCCTAGCCGCCGCCGCCGAGCCCGAGTGCCGCTCGGACCCGGGTAGACCGTGCCGACCTGGTCGAGCCGCACGGGCAGCGACCCCTAGCCGCCGCCGCCGAGCCCGAGTGCCGCTCGGAGCCGGGTAGACCGTGCCGGCGCACCCGAGACGCCACGGAAGCGACACCTGGCTTATGCCGCGGAACGATCGAGTGGAGTGGAGCCCGCCGAGATAGGTTGCACCGTGCCGCCGCACGCGAGCCGGCGCGGCTGAGACGCCCGTCTGCCGCCGCGGAAGCACGGAGCGGACCGGAGCCCGCCGGGGCCGGGGAAACCGTGCCGGCGCACGCGAGCCGCCACAGAAGCGACAACCGGCTTCTGCCGGGGAACGATGGAGTGGAGCGGAGCCCGCCGAGATAGGTTGGACCGTGCCGGCGCACCCGAGCCTGCGCGAATGCAACCAACTGTCCTCCGCCGCGGAATGACCGAGCCGATCGGAGCGTAGTACGCACGGTCTCGGTGCACTGCGTTCGGCTCGCACGTTCCGCGGCAGCGCCCGAGGGTCGCTGCCCATCCGTCTCGAGCCGGTCGGCAAGGTCTACCCGGTTAACAGCGGCACTCGGGCTCGGCGGCGGCGGCGGCTAGGGGTCGCTGTCAGTGCGGCTCGAGTCGGTCGGCAGGGTCTTCCCGGTTACGAGCGGCACTCGGGCTTGGCAGCGGCGGCAATAGGTCACTGCACGTGCGGCTCGAGTCGGTCGGCAGGGTCTACCTCGTAATTAGCGGCTTTCGAGCTCAGCGTCGGCGGCTAGGCGTTGCTGCACCTGTGGCTCGAGTCGGTCGGAAGGGTCTACTCGGTTACGAGCGGCACTCGGGCTCGGCAGCGGCGGCTAGGGGTCGCTGCCAGTGCGACTCAAGTCGGTCGGCAGGGTCTGCCTGGTTACCAGTGGCTTTCGGGCAGGGCGGTGGCGGCTAGGCGTTGCTGCCCGTGCAACTCGACTAGGTCAGCAGGGGTCTACCCGGTTACGAGCGGCTTTCGGGCTCAGCGGCGGCGGCTTAAGGTCGCTGCCCGTGCGACTCGAGTCGGTCAGCAGGGTCTACCCGGTAACCAGTGGCACTCGGGCTCGGCGGCGGCGGCTAAGGGTCGCTCTTCGTGTGGCTCGAGTCGGTCGGCACTGTCTACCCGGCTCAGATCAACACTCGTGCTCGGCGGCGGCAGCAAGGGTTCGCTGCCCTTGCGACTCGAGTAGGTGGGCAGGGTCTACCTGGTTACGAGCTGCTTTCGGGCACGGCGGCGGAAATTAGGGGTCGATGCATGTGCGACTCGAGTCGGTCGGAAGGTTCTACCCGGTTTCGAGGGGCACTCGGGCTCGGCGGCGCGGGCCAGGGGGCGCTGCCCGTGCGGCTCGACCAGGTCGGCACGGTCTACCCGGGTCCGAGCGGCACTCGGGCTCGGCGGCGGAGGCCAGGGGGCGCTGCCCGTGCGGCTCGACTGGGTCGGCGAGGTCTACCCGGTTAACAGCGGCACTCGGGCACGGCGGCGCAGGCCAGGGGGCGCTGCCAGTGCGACTCGACTAGGTCGGCAGGGTCTACCCGGGTCCGAGCGGCACTCGGGCTCGGCGGCGGAGGCCAGGGGGCGCTGCCCGTGCGGCTCGACTAGGTCGGCAAGGTCTACCCGGTTAACAGCGGCACTCGGGCACGACGGCGCAGGCTAGGGGGCGCTGCCCGTGCGACTCGACTAGGTCGGCAGGGTCTACCCGGTTAACAGCGGCACTCGGGCACGGCGGCGCAGGCTAGGGGGCGCTGCCCGTGCGGCTCGACCAGGTCGGCAGGGTCTACCCGGGTCCGAGCGGCACTCGGGCACGGCGGCGCAGGCTAGGGGGCGCTGCCCGTGAGACTCGACTAGGTTGGCACGGTCTACCCGGGTCCGAGAGGCACTCGGGCTTTGCGGCGGAGGCTAGGGGGCGCTGCCCGTGCGACTCGACTAGGTCGGCAGGGTCTACCCGGGTCCGAGCGGCACTCGGGCTCGGCGGCGGAGGCCAGGGGGCGCTGCCCGTGCGGCTCGACTAGGTCGGCAAGGTCTACCCGGTTAACAGCGGCACTCGGGCACGACGGCGCAGGCTAGGGGGCGCTGCCCGTGCGGCTCGACCAGGTCGGCAAGGTCTACCCGGTTAACAGCGGCACTCGGGCACGACGGCGCAGGCTAGGGGGCGCTGCCCGTGCGACTCGATTAGGTCGGCAGGGTCTACCCGGTAACCAGTGGCACTCGGGCTCGGCGGCGGCGGCTAAGGGTCGCTCTTCGTGTGGCTCGAGTCGGTCGGCACTGTCTACCCGGCTCAGATCAACACTCGTGCTCGGCGGCGGCAGCAAGGGTTCGCTGCCCTTGCGACTCGAGTAGGTGGGCAGGGTCTACCTGGTTACGAGCTGCTTTCGGGCACGGCGGCGGAAATTAGGGGTCGATGCATGTGCGACTCGAGTCGGTCGGAAGGTTCTACCCGGTTTCGAGGGGCACTCGAACTCGGCGGCGCAGGCCAGGGGGCGCTGCCCGTGCGGCTCGACCAGGTCGGCACGGTCTACCCGGGTCCGAGCGGCACGGGCTCTGCGGCGGAGGCCAGGGGGCGCTGCCCGCGCGGCTCGACTAGGTCGGCAGGGTCTACCCGGGTCCGAGCGGCACTCGGGCTCGGCGGCGCAGGCCAGGGGGCGCTGCCCGTGCGGCTCGACTAGGTCGGCAAGGTCTACCCGGTTAACAGCGGCACTCGGGCACGACGGCGCAGGCTAGGGGGCGCTCTTCGTGTGGCTCGAGTCGGTCGGCACTGTCTACCCGGCTCAGATCAACACTCGTGCTCGGCGGCGGCAGCAAGGGTTCGCTGCCCTTGCGACTCGAGTAGGTGGGCAGGGTCTACCTGGTTACGAGCTGCTTTCGGGCACGGCGGCGGAAATTAGGGGTCGATGCATGTGCGACTCGAGTCGGTCGGAAGGTTCTACCCGGTTTCGAGGGGCACTCGGGCTCGGCGGCGCAGGCCAGGGGGCGCTGCCCGTGCAGCTCGACCAGGTCGGCAGGGTCTACCCGGGTCCGAGCGGCACTCGGGCTCGGCGGCGCAGGCTAGGGGGCGCTGCCCGTGCGACTCGACTAGGTCGGCAGGGTCTACCCGGGTCCGAGCGGCACTCGGGCACGGCGGCGCAGGCCAGGGGGCGCTGCCCGTGCGGCTCGACTAGGTCGGCAAGGTCTACCCGGTTAACAGCGGCACTCGGGCACGACGGCGCAGGCTAGGGGGCGCTGCCCGTGCGGCTCGACTAGGTCGGCAAGGTCTACCCGGTTAACAGCGGCACTCGGGCACGGCGGAGCAGGCTAGGGGGCGCTGCCGGTGCGGCTCGAGTAGGTGGGCAGGGTCTACCTGGTTACGAGCTGCTTTCGGGCACGGCGGCGGAAATTAGGGGTCGGTGCATGTGCGACTCGAGTCGGTCGGAAGGTTCTACCCGGTTTCGAGGGGCACTCGGGCACGGCGGCGCAGGCCAGGGGGCGCTGCCCGTGCGGCTCGACCAGGTCGGCACGGTCTACCCGGGTCCGAGCGGCACTCGGGCTCGGCGGCGCAGGCTAGGGGGCGCTGCCCGTGCGGCTCGACTAGGTCGGCAAGGTCTACCCGGTTAACAGCGGCACTCGGGCACGACGGCGCAGGCTAGGGGGCGCTGCCCGTGCGACTCGACTAGGTCGGCAGGGTCTACCCGGTTAACAGCGGCACTCGGGCTTGGCAGCGGCGGCAATAGGTCACTGCACGTGCGGCTCGAGTCGGTCGGCAGGGTCTACCTCGTAATTAGCGGCTTTCGAGCTCAGCGTCGGCGGCTAGGCGTTGCTGCACCTGTGGCTCGAGTCGGTCGGAAGGGTCTACTCGGTTACGAGTGGCACTCGGGCTCGGCAGCGGCGGCTAGGGGTCGCTGCCAGTGCGACTCAAGTCGGTCGGCAGGGTCTGCCTGGTTACCAGTGGCACTCGGGCAGGGCGGTGGCGGCTAGGCGTTGCTGCCCGTGCAACTCGACTAGGTCAGCAGGGGTCTACCCGGTTACGAGCGGCTTTCGGGCTCAGCGGCGGCGGCTTGGGGTCGCTGCCCGTGCGACTCGAGTCGGTCAGCAGGGTCTACCCGGTAACCAGTGGCACTCGGGCTCGGAGGCGGCGGCTAAGGGTCGCTCTTCGTGTGGCTCGAGTCGGTCGGCACTGTCTACCCGGCTCAGATCAACACTCGTGCTCGGCGGCGGCAGCAAGGGTTCGCTGCCCTTGCGACTCGAGTAGGTGGGCAGGGTCTACCTGGTTACGAGCTGCTTTCGGGCACGGCGGCGGAAATTAGGGGTCGATGCATGTGCGACTCGAGTCGGTCGGAAGGTTCTACCCGGGTCCGAGCGGCACTCGGGCTCGGCGGCGCAGGCCAGGGGGCGCTGCCCGCGCGGCTCGACTAGGTCGGCAGGGTCTACCCGGTTAACAGCGGCACTCGGGCTCGGCGGCGCAGGCTAGGGGGCGATGCCCGTGCGACTCGACTAGGTCGGCAGGGTCTACCCGGGTCCGAGCGGCACTCGGGCACGGCGGCGGAGGCCAGGGGGCGCTGCCCGTGCGGCTCGACTAGGTCGGCAAGGTCTACCCGGTTAACAGCGGCACTCGGGCACGGCGGCGCAGGCCAGGGGGCGCTGCCCGTGCGACTCGACTAGGTCGGCAGGGTCTACCCGGGTCCGAGCGGCACTCGGGCTCGGCGGCGCAGGCCAGGGGGCGCTGCCCGTGCGGCTCGACTAGGTCGGCAAGGTCTACCCGGTTAACAGCGGCACTCGGGCACGACGGCGCAGGCTAGGGGGCGCTGCCCGTGCGACTCGACTAGGTCGGCAGTGTCTACCCGGTTAACAGCGGCACTCGGGCACGGCGGCGCAGGCTAGGGGGCGCTGCCCGTGCGGCTCGACCAGGTCGGCACGGTCTACCCGGGTCCGAGCGGCACTCGGGCTCGGCGGCGCAGGCTAGGGGGCGCTGCCCGTGCGGCTCGACTAGGTCGGCAAGGTCTACCCGGTTAACAGCGGCACTCGGGCACGACGGCGCAGGCTAGGGGGTGCTGCCCGTGCGACTCGACTAGGTCGGCACTGTCTACCCGGCTCCGAGCGGCACGGGCTCGGCGGCGGTGGCTAGGGGGCGCTGCCCGTGCCGCTCGAGTCGGTCGCCACGGTCTACCCGGCTCCGCCCCGGACTCTAGAGGTCGCTGCCGGACAGGCTCGGATGCGGCCCGGCCCTCCGGAGGAAGCGCGCGTGCGCGAGCCGGGGCCGCGCCCACCGGGAGGGCCGTTGGTGATGGAATTCCGGCCGGTCTGCCGGAAATCCGGGACGGCGGTCGGCCCGGACGGCGCGCGGTCGCTCGCCTCGGCGGGGTAAGGATGGAAGAACAGCGGGTAGACGGCAGCGGTCGGCAGAGAGGTGGGCCGGCGGGAGGCGCGGGGTGGCCGCGGGGGCGGGGGCGCCGGCGGGGGCGCGGGCGCGGGCGCGGGCGCCGCCGTTGCCGAGTCGCGCTCGTTCGACTCTTCCGGTCCCCGGGCTCGTGCCGAGGGTGCCGGGGGGTGGGGGGGGTTGGAAGGATAAATGGGAAAATGTAAAAAGTCCCGCGGCTCTCTCGGCCGGCGTGGGGGGGTGCGGGGTGGGGGGGCACTGGTTGGAGACCGGGTAAAAGAAGGAAAGGAAGATGGCGGGTGGGGGGGGGGGAGAGAGCGAGAGAGAGCGAGAGAGAGCGAGAGAGAGAGCACGCGCCAGTGGAGACCGTGGTGGAGAAAAAAAAAAAAGAAAAAAAAAAGCGAAAAATCGATCTGATTTCACCGGCAGCCGGGCCGCGGCGCGGCGGGGGTCTCCCGCCCGAAGCGCCGAGGGGGGGTGGGCCTCCCACTTATCCTGCACCTCTCCCGTCTCTTCGCAGCGCCGGACTAGAGTCGAGGTCACCGGGGTCTTCTATTCCCCGCCGATTCCGCCGAGCCCGTTCCCTCGGCTGCGATTTCGCTGGACGGTAGGTCGGGACAGAGGGGACTTTGTTCCTCTTCTGCCGGAGCTCTGGCCGCGGCGGAGGCGGTTCCCGCCTCGGACCCCGCGGCCACGGAGGCGGAGGCGTTTCCGGGTGGGGGAGGACGCGAAGGGGGGGGGGGGTACGGGGGCTCGCTCGGCAGAAGCGGCCCGTGCGAAAGGACGCTCTCCGCGGATTTTTCTTGACTCGTCCCCTTTCTTTCCCACGCGACGCGCACCGGCCTACGGGCGCCCGAGGGCGGCAGCAGGCGCGGTCGCCCCCAGGAGGTACGCGAGAAGGCCTAGCACGGGGTACCGGCGACGAGACCTTCTCCGACGAATCCTCGCGCGCTCCGACGGGACGACTCGGAGGCTTTCGCCGCCGTTTACCCGCGGCGACGGCATCCCTCAGCCCTTCTCCGTCTGTACGGGGAACGGGTCGCCGCGGCGCCGGACCTCTGACGGATCGGCCGAGGCGAGCGTCGGGTCAGCTGCGGGAGCACAGGTGAGAGTCGTTTCGCCGCGTGTCACGGGTCACCTAGATTTACCCGTGCCCGCGACGGGGGCCGCCGCCGCCGCCGCCCCGTCGGGCCCCCGGCCCGGAAAGGGAGGGGAAAAAGGGGGGCGGAAAGAACAGCGGCAGCAATCTAAGGGGGAAAACTTCTTTTACTAGATACGGTGTCGGAGCACGAGGTAACGTCGTAGAATACGATCTCGTCGAGGCTCGTCCATCGAACGAAACGGAGAGAGAGAGTCCCCGAAAACCCAGAGGCCTGCTGTGAACTCCAGGCGACGGACGCGGCCGGAGCGCTCCTCGCGCCCCGAGAGTCAGAGAGAGAGGGGGAGAGAGAGAGAGAGAAGTCCAGCCTGGGAGCGAGATAATCCTCCTCCCGCGAGCTATCTCTGGCCGCGACGTCCCCTGGGATACGTAGACGCGTAGCGCGCGCGCGACGTCGCGACGTAGAATATCGAGAGCGACGCCGCGAAACCGCGACGCCGCGCTCCCGGAAAAGGGTGGAGCTCGACTCCGCTTCCTCCGGACCTCCTCGAAGGGCCGAGCGCCGCCGAGGCGGCGCAGCATCTCTCGGAGACGGCTCCCCGGCGGAGACGGCCTCGGCGTTCCTTCCCGGCGAAGGCGTCCGCATCGGTGAGTTTTTCCTCCTCAATAAACGTTTGGATATCCGTTGCCGTCCTCGTGTCCTTCCGCCTTCCGCCGTCACACCGGATTCCCCTCCGGCTTCCCCCTTCGGAGCCGGTCGAAAGCCCTTCGACCGGTCCGGAGAGCCGCCGGCCGGTTAACCGGCGCCCGTGCGGGGGCCCCGCTCGCTCGGGCGGAGTCCATCGCGAGCCGGTTCAGAGCCGGTTTCCTTCCCAAAGGCCGGCCCGAGATCGGCCCCGAGGTCCTGAGGACGCGGGCGAGCTGCTGCCGCCTCCGCTCGCTCGCTCGCTCGCTCGCTCACCGAAACCACCCTCTGCTTCCTGCCAAGGAAGGGCATTCCAAGCACGGCAGCTAGACCTGAGCCTAGCGATCGTCAAGGCCCCGCCGCACCCGCCTCAGACCGGAGGCCCCCCCCCCCCCCCCCCCCTTCCGCAACGGGAAGCTCTCGCCGGCTTAGCCGAGTCCAGCCGCCCCGCCGGCAGCCTCTAGCTTCCGCCGCTTTGCAACTGCGGTCGCTGGGAGCCGGGCGGACCAGACAAACAAACGAGCAGGCGAGCGACCAACCGACCAAACAAAAAACCCCCGCGAAAAAAACAAAACAAAACAAAAGCCACGCGGGCCGGGCGGGCGAGACGCGTCCGGGAGAGGGTGATGGGGTTAAGGGCGAGGCCTGGGGGGTCAGGGCTAGGCGGGCCGCTTTCGGGTACGGGTCGGGTTCTGGCTCGCGCGGCCCGTGGTGGTGGTGGTGGGAGGGGATGGGGGAGGGCGGGGGGGGGAACTGGGGAGAAGGGCGGAGGACGGACGCGGAGCGGGAAGCTCGGGCCGGTACCGGCAGCCAGGTCCTACCCGCAACCCCGTCACGGACCCCCTCGCCTCGCCAGAGACCCCTTTCTTCGCGACAGAGGGCGCGCCGAGCCGGGCCGGACCTACTCACGCGTTGGCGCGCGCGGACGAGCGACGAGGAAAAAAAAAAAAAGAGAAAAAGGAAAGAAGCCGCAAGTCAGTCAAAGAAAAGAGAAGAAGATTTTAAAATGCACAGAAAGATCGTAGCGTTTCGTGGTAACGGAATAATCATATAACGATAATAAAAACAATAAAGACGTAAAAGATGGGGGGGGGGGCGGGAAGAAGCGATAAATCAAAACTAAACGCGTAAATAAATAAATAAATAAATAAATGGGGGAAAAAGAGGGGGGGGTAAGGAAAAAAAAGGGGAAAAAAGAGAAAAGGAAAAAAAAAACAATAAGGGAAAAAATACAAGGAAAAAAAAGGGGAAAAAAGAGAAAAGGAAAAAAAAAAACAAGGGAAAAAATACAAGGAAAAAAAAGGAAAAATGAAGGAAAAAAAAAAGAAAAAAGGGGGGGTGAGCTAAAAAAAGGGAAAAAAAAAGAAAAA
>NW_027315616.1:52500-60000 GCF_039878825.1 Excalfactoria chinensis
GAGCGGCGAAGGCCCGCCAAAAGCGGGTAGACCTAGCGATTACAATAGAGCCGCAGGGGCAGCGACCCCTAGCCGCCGCCGCCGAGCCCGAGTGCCGCTCGGACCCGGGTAGACCGTGGCGACCGACTCGAGCCGCACGGGCAGCGACCCCTAGCCGCCGCCGCCGAGCCCGAGTGCCGGTCGGACCCGGGTAGACCGTGGCGACCGACTCGAGCCGCACGGGCAGCGACCCCTAGCAGCCGCCGCCGAGCCCGAGTGCCGCTCGGACCCGGGTAGACCGTGGCGACCGACTCGAGCGGCACGGGCAGCGACCCCTAGCCGCCGCCGCCGAGCCCGAGTGCCGCTCGGACCCGGGTAGACCGTGGCGACCGACTCGAGCCGCACGGGCAGCGACCCCTAGCCGCCGAGCCCGAGTGCCGCTCGGAGCCGGGTAGACCGTGCCGACCTGGTCGAGCCGCACGGGCAGCGACCCCTAGCCGCCGCCGCCGAGCCCGAGTGCCGCTCGGAGCCGGGTAGACCGTGCCGGCGCACCCGAGACGCCACGGAAGCGACACCTGGCTTATGCCGCGGAACGATCGAGTGGAGTGGAGCCCGCCGAGATAGGTTGCACCGTGCCGCCGCACGCGAGCCGGCGCGGCTGAGACGCCCGTCTGCCGCCGCAGAAGCACGGAGCGGACCGGAGCCCGCCGGGGCCGGGGAAACCGTGCCGGCGCACGCGAGCCGCCACAGAAGCGACAACCGGCTTCTGCCGGGGAACGATCGAGTGGAGCGGAGCCCGCCGAGATAGGTTGGACCGTGCCGGCGCACCCGAGCCTGCGCGAATGCAACCAACTGTCCTCCGCCGCGGAATGACCGAGCCGATCGGAGCGTAGTACGCACGGTCTCGGTGCACTGCGTTCGGCTCGCACGTTCCGCGGCAGCGCCCGAGGGTCGCTGCCCATCCGTCTCGAGCCGGTCGGCAAGGTCTACCCGGTTAACAGCGGCACTCGGGCTCGGCGGCGGCGGCTAGGGGTCGCTGTCAGTGCGGCTCGAGTCGGTCGGCAGGGTCTTCCCGGTTACGAGCGGCACTCGGGCTCGGCAGCGGCGGCAATAGGTCACTGCACGTGCGGCTCGAGTCGGTCGGCAGGGTCTACCTCGTAATTAGCGGCTTTCGAGCTCAGCGTCGGCGGCTAGGCGTTGCTGCACCTGTGGCTCGAGTCGGTCGGAAGGGTCTACTCGGTTACGAGTGGCACTCGGGCTCGGCAGCGGCGGCTAGGGGTCGCTGCCAGTGCGACTCAAGTCGGTCGGCAGGGTCTGCCTGGTTACCAGTGGCTTTCGGGCAGGGCGGTGGCGGCTAGGCGTTGCTGCCCGTGCAACTCGACTAGGTCAGCAGGGGTCTACCCGGTTACGAGCGGCTTTCGGGCTCAGCGGCGGCGGCTTGGGGTCGCTGCCCGTGCGACTCGAGTCGGTCAGCAGGGTCTACCCGGTAACCAGTGGCACTCGGGCTCGGCGGCGGCGGCTAAGGGTCGCTCTTCGTGTGGCTCGAGTCGGTCGGTACTGTCTACCCGGCTCAGATCAACACTCGTGCTCGGCGGCGGCAGCAAGGGTTCGCTGCCCTTGCGACTCGAGTAGGTGGGCAGGGTCTACCTGGTTACGAGCTGCTTTCGGGCACGGCGGCGGAAATTAGGGGTCGATGCATGTGCGACTCGAGTCGGTCGGAAGGTTCTACCCGGTTTCGAGGGGCACTCGGGCTCGGCGGCGCGGGCCAGGGGGCGCTGCCCGTGCGGCTCGACCAGGTCGGCGAGGTCTACCCGGGTCCGAGCGGCACTCGGGCTCGGCGGCGCAGGCCGGGGGGCCCTGCCCGTGCGGCTCGACCAGGTCGGCACGGTCTACCCGGGTCCGAGCGGCACTCGGGCTCGGCGGCGCAGGCCAGGGGGCGCTGCCCGCGCGGCTCGACTAGGTCGGCAGGGTCTACCCGGGTCCGAGCGGCACTCTGTCTCGGCGGCGCAGGCTAGGGGGCGATGCCCGTGCGACTCGACTAGGTCGGCAGGGTCTACCCGGTTAACAGCGGCACTCGGGCACGGCGGCGCAGGCTAGGGGGCGCTGCCCGTGCGACTCGACTAGGTCGGCAGGGTCTACCCGGGTCCGAGAGGCACTCGGGCTCGGCGGCCCAGGCCAGGGGGCGCTGCCCGTGCGACTCGACTAGGTCGGCACGGTCTACCCGGTTAACAGCGGCACTCGGGCTCGGCGGCGGAGGCCAGGGGGCGCTGCCCTTGCGACTCGAGTAGGTGGGCAGGGTCTACCTGGTTACGAGCTGCTTTCGGGCACGGCGGCGGAAATTAGGGGTCGATGCATGTGCGACTCGAGTCGGTCGGAAGGTTCTACCCGGTTTCGAGGGGCACTCGGGCTCGGCGGCGCGGGCCAGGGGGCGCTGCCCGTGCGGCTCGACCAGGTCGGCACGGTCTACCCGGGTCCCAGCGGCACTCGGGCTCGGCGGCGCAGGCCAGGGGGCGCTGCCCGTGCGGCTCGACTAGGTCGGCGAGGTCTACCCGAGTCCGAGCGGCACTCGGGCACGGCGGCGCAGGCCAGGGGGCGCTGCCCGTGCGGCTCGACTAGGTCGGCAAGGTCTACCCGGTTAACAGCGGCACTCGGGCACGACGGCGCAGGCTAGGGGGCGCTCTTCGTGTGGCTCGAGTCGGTCGGCACTGTCTACCCGGCTCAGATCAACACTCGTGCTCGGCGGCGGCAGCAAGGGTTCGCTGCCCTTGCGACTCGAGTAGGTGGGCAGGGTCTACCTGGTTACGAGCTGCTTTCGGGCACGGCGGCGGAAATTAGGGGTCGATGCATGTGCGACTCGAGTCGGTCGGAAGGTTCTACCCGGTTTCGAGGGGCACTCGGGCTCGGCGGCGCGGGCCAGGGGGCGCTGCCCGTGCGGCTCGACCAGGTCGGCACGGTCTACCCGGGTCCCAGCGGCACTCGGGCTCGGCGGCGCAGGCCAGGGGGCGCTGCCCGTGCGGCTCGACTAGGTCGGCGAGGTCTACCCGAGTCCGAGCGGCACTCGGGCACGGCGGCGCAGGCCAGGGGGCGCTGCCCGTGCGGCTCGACTAGGTCGGCAGGGTCTACCCGGGTCCGAGCGGCACTCGGTCTCGGCGGCGCAGGCTAGGGGGCGCTGCCCGTGCGACTCGACTAGGTCGGCAGGGTCTACCCGGGTCCGAGCGGCACTCGGGCACGGCGGCGCAGGCCAGGGGGCGCTGCCCGTGCGGCTCGACTAGGTCGGCAAGGTCTACCCGGTTAACAGCGGCACTCGGGCACGACGGCGCAGGCTAGGGGGCGCTGCCCGTGCGACTCGACTAGGTCGGCAGGGTCTACCCGGTTAACAGCGGCACTCGGGCACGGCGGCGCAGGCTAGGGGGCGCTCTTCGTGTGGCTCTAGTCGGTCGGCACTGTCTACCCGGCTCAGATCAACACTCGTGCTCGGCGGCGGCAGCAAGGGTTCGCTGCCCTTGCGACTCGAGTAGGTGGGCAGGGTCTACCTGGTTACGAGCTGCTTTCGGGCACGGCGGCGGAAATTAGGGGTCGATGCATGTGCGACTCGAGTCGGTCGGAAGGTTCTACCCGGTTTCGAGGGGCACTCGGGCTCGGCGGCGCGGGCCAGGGGGCGCTGCCCGTGCGGCTCGACCAGGTCGGCACGGTCTACCCGGGTCCGAGCGGCACGGGCTCGGCGGCGCAGGCCAGGGGGCGCTGCCCGTGCGACTCGACTAGGTCGGCAGGGTCTACCCGGGTCCGAGCGGCACTCGGGCACGGCGGCGCAGGCCAGGGGGCGCTGCCCGTGCGGCTCGAGTAGGTCGGCAAGGTCTACCCGGTTAACAGCGGCACTCGGACACGACGGCGCAGGCTAGGGGGCGCTGCCCGTGCGACTCGACTTGGTCGGCAGGGTCTACCCGGTTAACAGCGGCACTCGGGCACGGCGGCGCAGGCCAGGGGGCGCTGCCCGTGCGGCTCGACTAGGTCGGCAAGGTCTACCCGGTTAACAGCGGCACTCGGGCACGACGGCGCAGGCTAGGGGGCGCTGCCCGTGCGGCTCGACCAGGTCGGCAAGGTCTACCCGGTTAACAGCGGCACTCGGGCACGACGGCGCAGGCTAGGGGGCGCTGCCCGTGCGACTCGACTAGGTCGGCAGGGTCTACCCGGGTCCGAGCGGCACTCGGGCTCGGCGGCGCAGGCCAGGGGGCGCTGCCCCTGCGGCTCGACCAGGTCGGCAAGGTCTACCCGGTTAACAGCGGCACTCGGGCACGACGGCGCAGGCTAGGGGGCGCTGCCCGTGCGACTCGACTAGGTCGGCAGGGTCTACCCGGTTAACAGCGGCACTCGGGCACGGCGGCGCAGGCCAGGGGGCGCTGCCCGTGCGGCTCGAGTAGGTCGGCAAGGTCTATCCGGTTAACAGCGGCACTCGGGCACTGCGGCGCAGGCTAGGGGGCGCTGCCCGTGCGACTCGACTAGGTCGGCAGGGTCTACCCGGGTCCGAGCGGCACTCGGGCACGGCGGCGCAGGCCAGGGGGCGCTGCCCGTGCGGCTCGACTAGGTCGCCACGGTCTACCCGGTTAACGGCGGCACTCGGGCACGACGGCGCAGGCTAGGGGGCGCTGCCCGTGCGACTCGACTAGGTCGGCAGGGTCTACCCGGGTCCGAGCGGCACTCGGGCACGGCGGCGCAGGCCAGGGGGCGCTGCCCGTGCGGCTCGACTAGGTCGGCAAGGTCTACCCGGTTAACAGCGGCACTCGGGCACGACGGCGCAGGCTAGGGGGCGCTGCCCGTGCGACTCGACTAGGTCGGCAGGGTCTACCCGGTTAACAGCGGCACTCGGGCACGGCGGCGCAGGCCAGGGGGCGCTGCCCGTGCGACTCGACTAGGTCGGCAGGGTCTACCCGGGTCCGAGCGGCACTCGGGCTCGGCGGCGGCGGCGGCTAGGGGTCGCTGCCCGTGCGACTCGACTGGGTCGGCACTGTCTACCCGGCTCCGAGCGGCACGGGCTCGGCGGCGGTGGCTAGGGGGCGCTGCCCGTGCCGCTCGATTCGGTCGCCACGGTCTACCCGGCTCCGCCCCGGACTCTAGAGGTCGCTGCCGGACAGGCTCGGATGCGGCCCGGCCCACCCGGAGGAAGCGCGCGTGCGCGAGCCGGGGCCGCGCCCACCGGGAGGGCCGTTGGTGATGGAATTCCGGCCGGTCTGCCGGAAATCCGGGACGGCGGTCGGCCCGGACGGCGCGCGGTCGCTCGCCTCGGCGGGGTAAGGATGGAAGAACAGCGGGTAGACGGCAGCGGTCGGCAGAGAGGTGGGCCGGCGGAAGGCGCGGGGTGGCCGCGGGGGCGGGGGCGCGGGCGCGGGCGGGGGCGCGGGCGCGGGCGGGGGCGCGGGCGCCGCCGTTGCCGAGTCGCGCTCGTTCGACTCTTCCGGTCCCCGGGCTCGTGCCGAGGGTGCCGGGGGGTGGGGGGGGTTGGAAGGATAAATGGGAAACTGTAAAAAGTCCCGCGGCTCTCTCGGCCGGCGTGGGGGGGTGCGGGGTGGGGGGGCGCTGGTTGGAGACCGGGTAAAAGAAGGATGGCGGGTGGGGGGGGGGAGAGAGAGCGAGAGAGAGCGAGAGAGAGCGAGAGAGAGAGCACGCGCCAGTGGAGACCGTGGTGGACAAAAAAAAAAAATAAATAAAAAAAAAAAAAAATCGAAAAATCGATCTGATTTCACCGGCAGCCGGGCCGCGGCGCGGCGGGGGTCTCCCGCCCGAAGCGCCGAGGGGGGGTGGGCCTCCCACTTATCCTGCACCTCTCCCGTCTCTTCGCAGCGCCGGACTAGAGTCGAGGTAAACGGGGTCTTCTGTTCCCCGCCGATTCCGCCGAGCCCGTTCCCTCGGCTGCGATTTCGCTGGACGGTAGGTCGGGACAGAGGGGACTTTGTTCCTCTTCTGCCGGAGCTCTGGCCGCGGCGGAGGCGGTTCCCGCCTCGGACCCCGCGGCCACGGAGGCGGAGGCGTTTCCGGGTGGGGGAGGACGCGAAGGGGGGGGGGGGGGAACGGGGGCTCGCTCGGCAGAAGCGGCCCGTGCGAAAGGACGCTCTCCGCGGATTTTTCTTGACTCGTCCCCTTTCTTTCCCACGCGACGCGCACCGGCCTACGGGCGCCCGAGGGCGGCAGCAGGCGCGGTCGCCCCCAGGAGGTACGCGAGAAGGCCTAGCGCGGGGTACCGGCGACGAGACCTTCTCCGACGAATCCTCGCGCGCTCCGACGGGACGACTCGGAGGCTTTCGCCGCCGTTTACCCGCGGCGACGGCATCCCTCAGCCCTTCTCCGTCTGTACGGGGAACGGGTCGCCGCGGCGCCGGACCTCTGACGGATCGGCCGAGGCGAGCGTCGGGTCAGCTGCGGGAGCACAGGTGAGAGTCGTTTCGCCGCGTGTCACGGGTCACCTAGATTTACCCGTGCCCGCGACGGGGGCCGCCGCCGCCGCCGCCCCGTCGGGCCCCCGGCCCGGAAAGGGAGGGGAAAAAGGGGGGCGGAAAGAACAGCGGCAGCAATCTAAGGGGGAAAACTTCTTTTACTAGATACGGTGTCGGAGCACGAGGTAACGTCGTAGAATACGATCTCGTCGAGGCTCGTCCGTCGAACGAAACAGAGAGAGAGAGAGTCCCCGAAAACCCAGAGGCCTGCTGTGAACTCCAGGCGACGGACGCGGCCGGAGCGCTCCTCGCGCCCCGAGAGTCAGAGAGAGAGGGGGAGAGAGAGAGAGAGAGAAGTCCAGCCTGGGAGCGAGATAATCCTCCTCCCGCGAGCTATCTCTGGCCGCGACGTCCCCTGGGATACGTAGACGCGTAGCGCGCGCGACGTCGCGACGTAGAATATCGAGAGCGACGCCGCGAAACCGCGACGCCGCGCTCCCGGAAACGGGTGGAGCTCGACTCCGCTTCCTCCGGACCTCCTCGAAGGGCCGAGCGCCGCCGAGGCGGCGCAGCATCTCTCGGAGACGGCTCCCCGGCGGAGACGGCCTCGGCGTTCCTTCCCGGCGAAGGCGTCCGCATCGGTGAGTTTTTCCTCCTCAATAAACGTTTGGATATCCGTTGCCGTCCTCGTGTCCTTCCGCCTTCCGCCGTCACACCGGATTCCCCTCCGGCTTCCCCCTTCGGAGCCGGTCGAGAGCCCTTCGACCGGTCCGGAGAGCCGCCGGCCGGTTAACCGGCGCCCGTGCGGGGGCCCCGCTCGCTCGGGCGGAGTCCATCGCGAGCCGGTTCAGAGCCGGTTTCCTTCCCAAAGGCCGGCCCGAGATCGGCCCCGAGGTCCTGAGGACGCGGGCGAGCTGCTGCCGCCTCCGCTCGCTCGCTCACCGAAACCACCCTCTGCTTCCTGCCAAGGAAGGGCATTCCAAGCACGGCAGCTAGACCTGAGCCTAGCGATCGTCAAGGCCCCGCCGCACCCGCCTCAGACCGGAGGCGCCCCCCCCCCCCCCCCCCCCCCCCCTTCCGCAACGGGAAGCTCTCG
>NW_027315616.1:72500-82500 GCF_039878825.1 Excalfactoria chinensis
TTGCCTGAACACCGGCCCGCCCCACGCCGCCCCGAACGAGCCGGGGAGCGGGATTGAGCCGGCCCGCCGGGAAGCCTCTCCGACGCGCCCGAGGAGCGCCACAGGGCATCGATCGATTGAACGGGGCTCCCGCGTGCGAGTGAGAGTGCGGTGCGCGTAAGGACGACGCGGCGCCGCCGCCGCCACCAACGGCCACCTCCGGGTCCCCCGACTCCTTCGCTCCTGGCGGGACCCCACCGGGGACTCCCCCGGCCCTCCTGCGTACGACTGCCGGCAGACCGGCCCGTGCCCTTTTCTCTCTCGCCTTCTTTTCTCGGGGATCTTCCCTCCCCTGCGCGGGGAACCGACCGCTCCCCATCCTTTTCTCTCTCTCGCCTTTCGTCCCGAAATTTGACTTTTTTGCCAACCTCAGTCCGGTGCCGAGCTGCGACACGGGCAGCGAAGACCCCGACGAGGCCACCGGACCCATCGACCCGAGAGGCGTACGAAAAGGGCGCCGCCGACAACCTCGACACTCGGCCGGTCAACCGCGCTCGCCTGCGCCCGCTCGTTGCCGCCTACCGGAGACGAGTACGCACCCGCTCCTGCCGACGAAAACCTAAGGCACCCGAAAAAAGCGCTGCAAAAACAACCGCCAGAAACTACCGGCGGGGGCGCCGACAGAAACAGAACTTTACCTCGACGTAACTGGAGGTAAAGAATTACAGCGACCCCTTTGGAAGCTCCAGAGCAATAGCGCAGCCCAACAGGACGAGCGGCGAAGGCCCGCCAAAAGCGGGTAGACCTAGCGATTACAATAGAGCCGCAGGGGCAGCGACCCCTAGCCGCCGCCGCCGAGCCCGAGTGCCGCTCGGACCCGGGTAGACCGTGGCGACCGACTCGAGCCGCACGGGCAGCGACCCCTAGCCGCCGCCGCCGAGCCCGAGTGCCGGTCGGACCCGGGTAGACCGTGGCGACCGACTCGAGCCGCACGGGCAGCGACCCCTAGCAGCCGCCGCCGAGCCCGAGTGCCGCTCGGACCCGGGTAGACCGTGGCGACCGACTCGAGCGGCACGGGCAGCGACCCCTAGCCGCCGCCGCCGAGCCCGAGTGCCGCTCGGACCCGGGTAGACCGTGGCGACCGACTCGAGCCGCACGGGCAGCGACCCCTAGCCGCCGAGCCCGAGTGCCGCTCGGAGCCGGGTAGACCGTGCCGACCTGGTCGAGCCGCACGGGCAGCGACCCCTAGCCGCCGCCGCCGAGCCCGAGTGCCGCTCGGAGCCGGGTAGACCGTGCCGGCGCACCCGAGACGCCACGGAAGCGACACCTGGCTTATGCCGCGGAACGATCGAGTGGAGTGGAGCCCGCCGAGATAGGTTGCACCGTGCCGCCGCACGCGAGCCGGCGCGGCTGAGACGCCCGTCTGCCGCCGCAGAAGCACGGAGCGGACCGGAGCCCGCCGGGGCCGGGGAAACCGTGCCGGCGCACGCGAGCCGCCACAGAAGCGACAACCGGCTTCTGCCGGGGAACGATCGAGTGGAGCGGAGCCCGCCGAGATAGGTTGGACCGTGCCGGCGCACCCGAGCCTGCGCGAATGCAACCAACTGTCCTCCGCCGCGGAATGACCGAGCCGATCGGAGCGTAGTACGCACGGTCTCGGTGCACTGCGTTCGGCTCGCACGTTCCGCGGCAGCGCCCGAGGGTCGCTGCCCATCCGTCTCGAGCCGGTCGGCAAGGTCTACCCGGTTAACAGCGGCACTCGGGCTCGGCGGCGGCGGCTAGGGGTCGCTGTCAGTGCGGCTCGAGTCGGTCGGCAGGGTCTTCCCGGTTACGAGCGGCACTCGGGCTCGGCAGCGGCGGCAATAGGTCACTGCACGTGCGGCTCGAGTCGGTCGGCAGGGTCTACCTCGTAATTAGCGGCTTTCGAGCTCAGCGTCGGCGGCTAGGCGTTGCTGCACCTGTGGCTCGAGTCGGTCGGAAGGGTCTACTCGGTTACGAGTGGCACTCGGGCTCGGCAGCGGCGGCTAGGGGTCGCTGCCAGTGCGACTCAAGTCGGTCGGCAGGGTCTGCCTGGTTACCAGTGGCTTTCGGGCAGGGCGGTGGCGGCTAGGCGTTGCTGCCCGTGCAACTCGACTAGGTCAGCAGGGGTCTACCCGGTTACGAGCGGCTTTCGGGCTCAGCGGCGGCGGCTTGGGGTCGCTGCCCGTGCGACTCGAGTCGGTCAGCAGGGTCTACCCGGTAACCAGTGGCACTCGGGCTCGGCGGCGGCGGCTAAGGGTCGCTCTTCGTGTGGCTCGAGTCGGTCGGTACTGTCTACCCGGCTCAGATCAACACTCGTGCTCGGCGGCGGCAGCAAGGGTTCGCTGCCCTTGCGACTCGAGTAGGTGGGCAGGGTCTACCTGGTTACGAGCTGCTTTCGGGCACGGCGGCGGAAATTAGGGGTCGATGCATGTGCGACTCGAGTCGGTCGGAAGGTTCTACCCGGTTTCGAGGGGCACTCGGGCTCGGCGGCGCGGGCCAGGGGGCGCTGCCCGTGCGGCTCGACCAGGTCGGCGAGGTCTACCCGGGTCCGAGCGGCACTCGGGCTCGGCGGCGCAGGCCGGGGGGCCCTGCCCGTGCGGCTCGACCAGGTCGGCACGGTCTACCCGGGTCCGAGCGGCACTCGGGCTCGGCGGCGCAGGCCAGGGGGCGCTGCCCGCGCGGCTCGACTAGGTCGGCAGGGTCTACCCGGGTCCGAGCGGCACTCTGTCTCGGCGGCGCAGGCTAGGGGGCGATGCCCGTGCGACTCGACTAGGTCGGCAGGGTCTACCCGGTTAACAGCGGCACTCGGGCACGGCGGCGCAGGCTAGGGGGCGCTGCCCGTGCGACTCGACTAGGTCGGCAGGGTCTACCCGGGTCCGAGAGGCACTCGGGCTCGGCGGCCCAGGCCAGGGGGCGCTGCCCGTGCGACTCGACTAGGTCGGCACGGTCTACCCGGTTAACAGCGGCACTCGGGCTCGGCGGCGGAGGCCAGGGGGCGCTGCCCTTGCGACTCGAGTAGGTGGGCAGGGTCTACCTGGTTACGAGCTGCTTTCGGGCACGGCGGCGGAAATTAGGGGTCGATGCATGTGCGACTCGAGTCGGTCGGAAGGTTCTACCCGGTTTCGAGGGGCACTCGGGCTCGGCGGCGCGGGCCAGGGGGCGCTGCCCGTGCGGCTCGACCAGGTCGGCACGGTCTACCCGGGTCCCAGCGGCACTCGGGCTCGGCGGCGCAGGCCAGGGGGCGCTGCCCGTGCGGCTCGACTAGGTCGGCGAGGTCTACCCGAGTCCGAGCGGCACTCGGGCACGGCGGCGCAGGCCAGGGGGCGCTGCCCGTGCGGCTCGACTAGGTCGGCAAGGTCTACCCGGTTAACAGCGGCACTCGGGCACGACGGCGCAGGCTAGGGGGGCGCTCTTCGTGTGGCTCGAGTCGGTCGGCACTGTCTACCCGGCTCAGATCAACACTCGTGCTCGGCGGCGGCAGCAAGGGTTCGCTGCCCTTGCGACTCGAGTAGGTGGGCAGGGTCTACCTGGTTACGAGCTGCTTTCGGGCACGGCGGCGGAAATTAGGGGTCGATGCATGTGCGACTCGAGTCGGTCGGAAGGTTCTACCCGGTTTCGAGGGGCACTCGGGCTCGGCGGCGCGGGCCAGGGGGCGCTGCCCGTGCGGCTCGACCAGGTCGGCACGGTCTAC
Source organism: Excalfactoria chinensis (assembly GCF_039878825.1). Taxonomy (NCBI): domain Eukaryota; kingdom Metazoa; phylum Chordata; class Aves; order Galliformes; family Phasianidae; genus Excalfactoria; species Excalfactoria chinensis. The sequence continues at coordinate 76,192 of NW_027315616.1, forward strand.
CCGGGTCCCAGCGGCACTCGGGCTCGGCGGCGCAGGCCAGGGGGCGCTGCCCGTGCGGCTCGACTAGGTCGGCGAGGTCTACCCGAGTCCGAGCGGCACTCGGGCACGGCGGCGCAGGCCAGGGGGCGCTGCCCGTGCGGCTCGACTAGGTCGGCAGGGTCTACCCGGGTCCGAGCGGCACTCGGTCTCGGCGGCGCAGGCTAGGGGGCGCTGCCCGTGCGACTCGACTAGGTCGGCAGGGTCTACCCGGGTCCGAGCGGCACTCGGGCACGGCGGCGCAGGCCAGGGGGCGCTGCCCGTGCGGCTCGACTAGGTCGGCAAGGTCTACCCGGTTAACAGCGGCACTCGGGCACGACGGCGCAGGCTAGGGGGCGCTGCCCGTGCGACTCGACTAGGTCGGCAGGGTCTACCCGGTTAACAGCGGCACTCGGGCACGGCGGCGCAGGCTAGGGGGCGCTCTTCGTGTGGCTCTAGTCGGTCGGCACTGTCTACCCGGCTCAGATCAACACTCGTGCTCGGCGGCGGCAGCAAGGGTTCGCTGCCCTTGCGACTCGAGTAGGTGGGCAGGGTCTACCTGGTTACGAGCTGCTTTCGGGCACGGCGGCGGAAATTAGGGGTCGATGCATGTGCGACTCGAGTCGGTCGGAAGGTTCTACCCGGTTTCGAGGGGCACTCGGGCTCGGCGGCGCGGGCCAGGGGGCGCTGCCCGTGCGGCTCGACCAGGTCGGCACGGTCTACCCGGGTCCGAGCGGCACTCGGGCTCGGCGGCGGAGGCCAGGGGGCGCTGCCCGTGCGGCTCGACTGGGTCGGCGAGGTCTACCCGGTTAACAGCGGCACTCGGGCACGGCGGCGCAGGCCAGGGGGCGCTGCCAGTGCGACTCGACTAGGTCGGCAGGGTCTACCCGGGTCCGAGCGGCACTCGGGCTCGGCGGCGGAGGCCAGGGGGCGCTGCCCGTGCGGCTCGACTAGGTCGGCAAGGTCTACCCGGTTAACAGCGGCACTCGGGCACGACGGCGCAGGCTAGGGGGCGCTGCCCGTGCGACTCGACTAGGTCGGCAGGGTCTACCCGGTTAACAGCGGCACTCGGGCACGGCGGCGCAGGCTAGGGGGCGCTGCCCGTGCGGCTCGACCAGGTCGGCAGGGTCTACCCGGGTCCGAGCGGCACTCGGGCACGGCGGCGCAGGCTAGGGGGCGCTGCCCGTGAGACTCGACTAGGTTGGCACGGTCTACCCGGGTCCGAGAGGCACTCGGGCTTTGCGGCGGAGGCTAGGGGGCGCTGCCCGTGCGACTCGACTAGGTCGGCAGGGTCTACCCGGGTCCGAGCGGCACTCGGGCTCGGCGGCGGAGGCCAGGGGGCGCTGCCCGTGCGGCTCGACTAGGTCGGCAAGGTCTACCCGGTTAACAGCGGCACTCGGGCACGACGGCGCAGGCTAGGGGGCGCTGCCCGTGCGGCTCGACCAGGTCGGCAAGGTCTACCCGGTTAACAGCGGCACTCGGGCACGACGGCGCAGGCTAGGGGGCGCTGCCCGTGCGACTCGATTAGGTCGGCAGGGTCTACCCGGTAACCAGTGGCACTCGGGCTCGGCGGCGGCGGCTAAGGGTCGCTCTTCGTGTGGCTCGAGTCGGTCGGCACTGTCTACCCGGCTCAGATCAACACTCGTGCTCGGCGGCGGCAGCAAGGGTTCGCTGCCCTTGCGACTCGAGTAGGTGGGCAGGGTCTACCTGGTTACGAGCTGCTTTCGGGCACGGCGGCGGAAATTAGGGGTCGATGCATGTGCGACTCGAGTCGGTCGGAAGGTTCTACCCGGTTTCGAGGGGCACTCGAACTCGGCGGCGCAGGCCAGGGGGCGCTGCCCGTGCGGCTCGACCAGGTCGGCACGGTCTACCCGGGTCCGAGCGGCACGGGCTCTGCGGCGGAGGCCAGGGGGCGCTGCCCGCGCGGCTCGACTAGGTCGGCAGGGTCTACCCGGGTCCGAGCGGCACTCGGGCTCGGCGGCGCAGGCCAGGGGGCGCTGCCCGTGCGGCTCGACTAGGTCGGCAAGGTCTACCCGGTTAACAGCGGCACTCGGGCACGACGGCGCAGGCTAGGGGGCGCTCTTCGTGTGGCTCGAGTCGGTCGGCACTGTCTACCCGGCTCAGATCAACACTCGTGCTCGGCGGCGGCAGCAAGGGTTCGCTGCCCTTGCGACTCGAGTAGGTGGGCAGGGTCTACCTGGTTACGAGCTGCTTTCGGGCACGGCGGCGGAAATTAGGGGTCGATGCATGTGCGACTCGAGTCGGTCGGAAGGTTCTACCCGGTTTCGAGGGGCACTCGGGCTCGGCGGCGCAGGCCAGGGGGCGCTGCCCGTGCAGCTCGACCAGGTCGGCAGGGTCTACCCGGGTCCGAGCGGCACTCGGGCTCGGCGGCGCAGGCTAGGGGGCGCTGCCCGTGCGACTCGACTAGGTCGGCAGGGTCTACCCGGGTCCGAGCGGCACTCGGGCACGGCGGCGCAGGCCAGGGGGCGCTGCCCGTGCGGCTCGACTAGGTCGGCAAGGTCTACCCGGTTAACAGCGGCACTCGGGCACGACGGCGCAGGCTAGGGGGCGCTGCCCGTGCGGCTCGACTAGGTCGGCAAGGTCTACCCGGTTAACAGCGGCACTCGGGCACGGCGGAGCAGGCTAGGGGGCGCTGCCGGTGCGGCTCGAGTAGGTGGGCAGGGTCTACCTGGTTACGAGCTGCTTTCGGGCACGGCGGCGGAAATTAGGGGTCGGTGCATGTGCGACTCGAGTCGGTCGGAAGGTTCTACCCGGTTTCGAGGGGCACTCGGGCACGGCGGCGCAGGCCAGGGGGCGCTGCCCGTGCGGCTCGACCAGGTCGGCACGGTCTACCCGGGTCCGAGCGGCACTCGGGCTCGGCGGCGCAGGCTAGGGGGCGCTGCCCGTGCGGCTCGACTAGGTCGGCAAGGTCTACCCGGTTAACAGCGGCACTCGGGCACGACGGCGCAGGCTAGGGGGCGCTGCCCGTGCGACTCGACTAGGTCGGCAGGGTCTACCCGGTTAACAGCGGCACTCGGGCTTGGCAGCGGCGGCAATAGGTCACTGCACGTGCGGCTCGAGTCGGTCGGCAGGGTCTACCTCGTAATTAGCGGCTTTCGAGCTCAGCGTCGGCGGCTAGGCGTTGCTGCACCTGTGGCTCGAGTCGGTCGGAAGGGTCTACTCGGTTACGAGTGGCACTCGGGCTCGGCAGCGGCGGCTAGGGGTCGCTGCCAGTGCGACTCAAGTCGGTCGGCAGGGTCTGCCTGGTTACCAGTGGCACTCGGGCAGGGCGGTGGCGGCTAGGCGTTGCTGCCCGTGCAACTCGACTAGGTCAGCAGGGGTCTACCCGGTTACGAGCGGCTTTCGGGCTCAGCGGCGGCGGCTTGGGGTCGCTGCCCGTGCGACTCGAGTCGGTCAGCAGGGTCTACCCGGTAACCAGTGGCACTCGGGCTCGGAGGCGGCGGCTAAGGGTCGCTCTTCGTGTGGCTCGAGTCGGTCGGCACTGTCTACCCGGCTCAGATCAACACTCGTGCTCGGCGGCGGCAGCAAGGGTTCGCTGCCCTTGCGACTCGAGTAGGTGGGCAGGGTCTACCTGGTTACGAGCTGCTTTCGGGCACGGCGGCGGAAATTAGGGGTCGATGCATGTGCGACTCGAGTCGGTCGGAAGGTTCTACCCGGGTCCGAGCGGCACTCGGGCTCGGCGGCGCAGGCCAGGGGGCGCTGCCCGCGCGGCTCGACTAGGTCGGCAGGGTCTACCCGGTTAACAGCGGCACTCGGGCTCGGCGGCGCAGGCTAGGGGGCGATGCCCGTGCGACTCGACTAGGTCGGCAGGGTCTACCCGGGTCCGAGCGGCACTCGGGCACGGCGGCGGAGGCCAGGGGGCGCTGCCCGTGCGGCTCGACTAGGTCGGCAAGGTCTACCCGGTTAACAGCGGCACTCGGGCACGGCGGCGCAGGCCAGGGGGCGCTGCCCGTGCGACTCGACTAGGTCGGCAGGGTCTACCCGGGTCCGAGCGGCACTCGGGCTCGGCGGCGCAGGCCAGGGGGCGCTGCCCGTGCGGCTCGACTAGGTCGGCAAGGTCTACCCGGTTAACAGCGGCACTCGGGCACGACGGCGCAGGCTAGGGGGCGCTGCCCGTGCGACTCGACTAGGTCGGCAGTGTCTACCCGGTTAACAGCGGCACTCGGGCACGGCGGCGCAGGCTAGGGGGCGCTGCCCGTGCGGCTCGACCAGGTCGGCACGGTCTACCCGGGTCCGAGCGGCACTCGGGCTCGGCGGCGCAGGCTAGGGGGCGCTGCCCGTGCGGCTCGACTAGGTCGGCAAGGTCTACCCGGTTAACAGCGGCACTCGGGCACGACGGCGCAGGCTAGGGGGTGCTGCCCGTGCGACTCGACTAGGTCGGCACTGTCTACCCGGCTCCGAGCGGCACGGGCTCGGCGGCGGTGGCTAGGGGGCGCTGCCCGTGCCGCTCGAGTCGGTCGCCACGGTCTACCCGGCTCCGCCCCGGACTCTAGAGGTCGCTGCCGGACAGGCTCGGATGCGGCCCGGCCCTCCGGAGGAAGCGCGCGTGCGCGAGCCGGGGCCGCGCCCACCGGGAGGGCCGTTGGTGATGGAATTCCGGCCGGTCTGCCGGAAATCCGGGACGGCGGTCGGCCCGGACGGCGCGCGGTCGCTCGCCTCGGCGGGGTAAGGATGGAAGAACAGCGGGTAGACGGCAGCGGTCGGCAGAGAGGTGGGCCGGCGGGAGGCGCGGGGTGGCCGCGGGGGCGGGGGCGCCGGCGGGGGCGCGGGCGCGGGCGCGGGCGCCGCCGTTGCCGAGTCGCGCTCGTTCGACTCTTCCGGTCCCCGGGCTCGTGCCGAGGGTGCCGGGGGGTGGGGGGGGTTGGAAGGATAAATGGGAAAATGTAAAAAGTCCCGCGGCTCTCTCGGCCGGCGTGGGGGGGTGCGGGGTGGGGGGGCACTGGTTGGAGACCGGGTAAAAGAAGGAAAGGAAGATGGCGGGTGGGGGGGGGGGAGAGAGCGAGAGAGAGCGAGAGAGAGCGAGAGAGAGAGCACGCGCCAGTGGAGACCGTGGTGGAGAAAAAAAAAAAAGAAAAAAAAAAGCGAAAAATCGATCTGATTTCACCGGCAGCCGGGCCGCGGCGCGGCGGGGGTCTCCCGCCCGAAGCGCCGAGGGGGGGTGGGCCTCCCACTTATCCTGCACCTCTCCCGTCTCTTCGCAGCGCCGGACTAGAGTCGAGGTCACCGGGGTCTTCTATTCCCCGCCGATTCCGCCGAGCCCGTTCCCTCGGCTGCGATTTCGCTGGACGGTAGGTCGGGACAGAGGGGACTTTGTTCCTCTTCTGCCGGAGCTCTGGCCGCGGCGGAGGCGGTTCCCGCCTCGGACCCCGCGGCCACGGAGGCGGAGGCGTTTCCGGGTGGGGGAGGACGCGAAGGGGGGGGGGGGTACGGGGGCTCGCTCGGCAGAAGCGGCCCGTGCGAAAGGACGCTCTCCGCGGATTTTTCTTGACTCGTCCCCTTTCTTTCCCACGCGACGCGCACCGGCCTACGGGCGCCCGAGGGCGGCAGCAGGCGCGGTCGCCCCCAGGAGGTACGCGAGAAGGCCTAGCACGGGGTACCGGCGACGAGACCTTCTCCGACGAATCCTCGCGCGCTCCGACGGGACGACTCGGAGGCTTTCGCCGCCGTTTACCCGCGGCGACGGCATCCCTCAGCCCTTCTCCGTCTGTACGGGGAACGGGTCGCCGCGGCGCCGGACCTCTGACGGATCGGCCGAGGCGAGCGTCGGGTCAGCTGCGGGAGCACAGGTGAGAGTCGTTTCGCCGCGTGTCACGGGTCACCTAGATTTACCCGTGCCCGCGACGGGGGCCGCCGCCGCCGCCGCCCCGTCGGGCCCCCGGCCCGGAAAGGGAGGGGAAAAAGGGGGGCGGAAAGAACAGCGGCAGCAATCTAAGGGGGAAAACTTCTTTTACTAGATACGGTGTCGGAGCACGAGGTAACGTCGTAGAATACGATCTCGTCGAGGCTCGTCCATCGAACGAAACGGAGAGAGAGAGTCCCCGAAAACCCAGAGGCCTGCTGTGAACTCCAGGCGACGGACGCGGCCGGAGCGCTCCTCGCGCCCCGAGAGTCAGAGAGAGAGGGGGAGAGAGAGAGAGAGAAGTCCAGCCTGGGAGCGAGATAATCCTCCTCCCGCGAGCTATCTCTGGCCGCGACGTCCCCTGGGATACGTAGACGCGTAGCGCGCGCGCGACGTCGCGACGTAGAATATCGAGAGCGACGCCGCGAAACCGC
>NW_027315616.1:95000-105000 GCF_039878825.1 Excalfactoria chinensis
CGCGCGGCCTCGCGCGGCCGGGGCTGACCCGCCCTCCGGGACCGGCGCACGGACGAGCGGACGGGGCGAGGGGAGAGCCCCGCCGCCAGAGACGCGGACGCGCTAGAGGAGAAGGCGACCTCGAGGCGGGCGCCGCCCCGAGACCGGAGACCCTTGCCCGAGGCGGCACGCTCCGCAGCGGGCGGGGACACGCGGCAGGGAAACCCACGCGCGGGGCCGCGGCGGCCCCGAGGACGGCGGAGGCGAGACAGACCGGCGGACGCCCCCGGCTCCTCCTTCTCGCTCGCTCGCTCCTCGCCTCGCTTCCCGAAGCGGTTTCCCCGACTTTGCCACCCCGCCGGCTTGTTGCTCGCGGCCGGCACTCGCCGGGTCCCGGACCGAGGCCGGCGCCGGCGCCTCGCACGCGACCGACTGGCTACGCCTGCGGCTCGCGGGGCCCCTCGGCCGTCACACAGCCGGATTCGGTCGGGCGAGCTCTCCGCAGCTCTCGGCGCGAGCCGGAGAGCGCCTCGCCTCGCCTGCGACGGGAAGCGAACCGGGGAGGAGGCCGCCCGCGCCTGAACACCGGGCGCCGCCGCGGCTTCCCCGGGACGGGGAACGCGCGAGCGCCGGCCCGCCGGGGGCCCTCACCGACGCCACCCGAGTGGCCTCATCGATCGACGGAAGGGGGGAGCGGGGAGGGGCGGGGGTAGGGGAAGGAGAAAGGAACGGAGGGGGAAGGCGCGAGCCCTTCCCCCGGGCGCGGCGGAAAGACCGCGCGCGCACGTGCGGGTGGGTGTGCGTGGGCAACGTCCGCCGAGAGGTGCTCGCCCTTGCCTGAACACCGGCCCGCCCCACGCCGCCCCGAACGAGCCGGGGAGCGGGATTGAGCCGGCCCGCCGGGAAGCCTCTCCGACGCGCCCGAGGAGCGCCACAGGGCATCGATCGATTGAACGGGGCTCCCGCGTGCGAGTGAGAGTGCGGTGCGCGTAAGGACGACGCGGCGCCGCCGCCGCCACCAACGGCCACCTCCGGGTCCCCCGACTCCTTCGCTCCTGGCGGGACCCCACCGGGGACTCCCCCGGCCCTCCTGCGTACGACTGCCGGCAGACCGGCCCGTGCCCTTTTCTCTCTCGCCTTCTTTTCTCGGGGATCTTCCCTCCCCTGCGCGGGGAACCGACCGCTCCCCATCCTTTTCTCTCTCTCGCCTTTCGTCCCGAAATTTGACTTTTTTGCCAACCTCAGTCCGGTGCCGAGCTGCGACACGGGCAGCGAAGACCCCGACGAGGCCACCGGACCCATCGACCCGAGAGGCGTACGAAAAGGGCGCCGCCGACAACCTCGACACTCGGCCGGTCAACCGCGCTCGCCTGCGCCCGCTCGTTGCCGCCTACCGGAGACGAGTACGCACCCGCTCCTGCCGACGAAAACCTAAGGCACCCGAAAAAAGCGCTGCAAAAACAACCGCCAGAAACTACCGGCGGGGGCGCCGACAGAAACAGAACTTTACCTCGACGTAACTGGAGGTAAAGAATTACAGCGACCCCTTTGGAAGCTCCAGAGCAATAGCGCAGCCCAACAGGACGAGCGGCGAAGGCCCGCCAAAAGCGGGTAGACCTAGCGATTACAATAGAGCCGCAGGGGCAGCGACCCCTAGCCGCCGCCGCCGAGCCCGAGTGCCGCTCGGACCCGGGTAGACCGTGGCGACCGACTCGAGCCGCACGGGCAGCGACCCCTAGCCGCCGCCGCCGAGCCCGAGTGCCGGTCGGACCCGGGTAGACCGTGGCGACCGACTCGAGCCGCACGGGCAGCGACCCCTAGCAGCCGCCGCCGAGCCCGAGTGCCGCTCGGACCCGGGTAGACCGTGGCGACCGACTCGAGCGGCACGGGCAGCGACCCCTAGCCGCCGCCGCCGAGCCCGAGTGCCGCTCGGACCCGGGTAGACCGTGGCGACCGACTCGAGCCGCACGGGCAGCGACCCCTAGCCGCCGAGCCCGAGTGCCGCTCGGAGCCGGGTAGACCGTGCCGACCTGGTCGAGCCGCACGGGCAGCGACCCCTAGCCGCCGCCGCCGAGCCCGAGTGCCGCTCGGAGCCGGGTAGACCGTGCCGGCGCACCCGAGACGCCACGGAAGCGACACCTGGCTTATGCCGCGGAACGATCGAGTGGAGTGGAGCCCGCCGAGATAGGTTGCACCGTGCCGCCGCACGCGAGCCGGCGCGGCTGAGACGCCCGTCTGCCGCCGCAGAAGCACGGAGCGGACCGGAGCCCGCCGGGGCCGGGGAAACCGTGCCGGCGCACGCGAGCCGCCACAGAAGCGACAACCGGCTTCTGCCGGGGAACGATCGAGTGGAGCGGAGCCCGCCGAGATAGGTTGGACCGTGCCGGCGCACCCGAGCCTGCGCGAATGCAACCAACTGTCCTCCGCCGCGGAATGACCGAGCCGATCGGAGCGTAGTACGCACGGTCTCGGTGCACTGCGTTCGGCTCGCACGTTCCGCGGCAGCGCCCGAGGGTCGCTGCCCATCCGTCTCGAGCCGGTCGGCAAGGTCTACCCGGTTAACAGCGGCACTCGGGCTCGGCGGCGGCGGCTAGGGGTCGCTGTCAGTGCGGCTCGAGTCGGTCGGCAGGGTCTTCCCGGTTACGAGCGGCACTCGGGCTCGGCAGCGGCGGCAATAGGTCACTGCACGTGCGGCTCGAGTCGGTCGGCAGGGTCTACCTCGTAATTAGCGGCTTTCGAGCTCAGCGTCGGCGGCTAGGCGTTGCTGCACCTGTGGCTCGAGTCGGTCGGAAGGGTCTACTCGGTTACGAGTGGCACTCGGGCTCGGCAGCGGCGGCTAGGGGTCGCTGCCAGTGCGACTCAAGTCGGTCGGCAGGGTCTGCCTGGTTACCAGTGGCTTTCGGGCAGGGCGGTGGCGGCTAGGCGTTGCTGCCCGTGCAACTCGACTAGGTCAGCAGGGGTCTACCCGGTTACGAGCGGCTTTCGGGCTCAGCGGCGGCGGCTTGGGGTCGCTGCCCGTGCGACTCGAGTCGGTCAGCAGGGTCTACCCGGTAACCAGTGGCACTCGGGCTCGGCGGCGGCGGCTAAGGGTCGCTCTTCGTGTGGCTCGAGTCGGTCGGTACTGTCTACCCGGCTCAGATCAACACTCGTGCTCGGCGGCGGCAGCAAGGGTTCGCTGCCCTTGCGACTCGAGTAGGTGGGCAGGGTCTACCTGGTTACGAGCTGCTTTCGGGCACGGCGGCGGAAATTAGGGGTCGATGCATGTGCGACTCGAGTCGGTCGGAAGGTTCTACCCGGTTTCGAGGGGCACTCGGGCTCGGCGGCGCGGGCCAGGGGGCGCTGCCCGTGCGGCTCGACCAGGTCGGCGAGGTCTACCCGGGTCCGAGCGGCACTCGGGCTCGGCGGCGCAGGCCGGGGGGCCCTGCCCGTGCGGCTCGACCAGGTCGGCACGGTCTACCCGGGTCCGAGCGGCACTCGGGCTCGGCGGCGCAGGCCAGGGGGCGCTGCCCGCGCGGCTCGACTAGGTCGGCAGGGTCTACCCGGGTCCGAGCGGCACTCTGTCTCGGCGGCGCAGGCTAGGGGGCGATGCCCGTGCGACTCGACTAGGTCGGCAGGGTCTACCCGGTTAACAGCGGCACTCGGGCACGGCGGCGCAGGCTAGGGGGCGCTGCCCGTGCGACTCGACTAGGTCGGCAGGGTCTACCCGGGTCCGAGAGGCACTCGGGCTCGGCGGCCCAGGCCAGGGGGCGCTGCCCGTGCGACTCGACTAGGTCGGCACGGTCTACCCGGTTAACAGCGGCACTCGGGCTCGGCGGCGGAGGCCAGGGGGCGCTGCCCTTGCGACTCGAGTAGGTGGGCAGGGTCTACCTGGTTACGAGCTGCTTTCGGGCACGGCGGCGGAAATTAGGGGTCGATGCATGTGCGACTCGAGTCGGTCGGAAGGTTCTACCCGGTTTCGAGGGGCACTCGGGCTCGGCGGCGCGGGCCAGGGGGCGCTGCCCGTGCGGCTCGACCAGGTCGGCACGGTCTACCCGGGTCCCAGCGGCACTCGGGCTCGGCGGCGCAGGCCAGGGGGCGCTGCCCGTGCGGCTCGACTAGGTCGGCGAGGTCTACCCGAGTCCGAGCGGCACTCGGGCACGGCGGCGCAGGCCAGGGGGCGCTGCCCGTGCGGCTCGACTAGGTCGGCAAGGTCTACCCGGTTAACAGCGGCACTCGGGCACGACGGCGCAGGCTAGGGGGCGCTCTTCGTGTGGCTCGAGTCGGTCGGCACTGTCTACCCGGCTCAGATCAACACTCGTGCTCGGCGGCGGCAGCAAGGGTTCGCTGCCCTTGCGACTCGAGTAGGTGGGCAGGGTCTACCTGGTTACGAGCTGCTTTCGGGCACGGCGGCGGAAATTAGGGGTCGATGCATGTGCGACTCGAGTCGGTCGGAAGGTTCTACCCGGTTTCGAGGGGCACTCGGGCTCGGCGGCGCGGGCCAGGGGGCGCTGCCCGTGCGGCTCGACCAGGTCGGCACGGTCTACCCGGGTCCCAGCGGCACTCGGGCTCGGCGGCGCAGGCCAGGGGGCGCTGCCCGTGCGGCTCGACTAGGTCGGCGAGGTCTACCCGAGTCCGAGCGGCACTCGGGCACGGCGGCGCAGGCCAGGGGGCGCTGCCCGTGCGGCTCGACTAGGTCGGCAGGGTCTACCCGGGTCCGAGCGGCACTCGGTCTCGGCGGCGCAGGCTAGGGGGCGCTGCCCGTGCGACTCGACTAGGTCGGCAGGGTCTACCCGGGTCCGAGCGGCACTCGGGCACGGCGGCGCAGGCCAGGGGGCGCTGCCCGTGCGGCTCGACTAGGTCGGCAAGGTCTACCCGGTTAACAGCGGCACTCGGGCACGACGGCGCAGGCTAGGGGGCGCTGCCCGTGCGACTCGACTAGGTCGGCAGGGTCTACCCGGTTAACAGCGGCACTCGGGCACGGCGGCGCAGGCTAGGGGGCGCTCTTCGTGTGGCTCTAGTCGGTCGGCACTGTCTACCCGGCTCAGATCAACACTCGTGCTCGGCGGCGGCAGCAAGGGTTCGCTGCCCTTGCGACTCGAGTAGGTGGGCAGGGTCTACCTGGTTACGAGCTGCTTTCGGGCACGGCGGCGGAAATTAGGGGTCGATGCATGTGCGACTCGAGTCGGTCGGAAGGTTCTACCCGGTTTCGAGGGGCACTCGGGCTCGGCGGCGCGGGCCAGGGGGCGCTGCCCGTGCGGCTCGACCAGGTCGGCACGGTCTACCCGGGTCCGAGCGGCACGGGCTCGGCGGCGCAGGCCAGGGGGCGCTGCCCGTGCGACTCGACTAGGTCGGCAGGGTCTACCCGGGTCCGAGCGGCACTCGGGCACGGCGGCGCAGGCCAGGGGGCGCTGCCCGTGCGGCTCGAGTAGGTCGGCAAGGTCTACCCGGTTAACAGCGGCACTCGGACACGACGGCGCAGGCTAGGGGGCGCTGCCCGTGCGACTCGACTTGGTCGGCAGGGTCTACCCGGTTAACAGCGGCACTCGGGCACGGCGGCGCAGGCCAGGGGGCGCTGCCCGTGCGGCTCGACTAGGTCGGCAAGGTCTACCCGGTTAACAGCGGCACTCGGGCACGACGGCGCAGGCTAGGGGGCGCTGCCCGTGCGGCTCGACCAGGTCGGCAAGGTCTACCCGGTTAACAGCGGCACTCGGGCACGACGGCGCAGGCTAGGGGGCGCTGCCCGTGCGACTCGACTAGGTCGGCAGGGTCTACCCGGGTCCGAGCGGCACTCGGGCTCGGCGGCGCAGGCCAGGGGGCGCTGCCCCTGCGGCTCGACCAGGTCGGCAAGGTCTACCCGGTTAACAGCGGCACTCGGGCACGACGGCGCAGGCTAGGGGGCGCTGCCCGTGCGACTCGACTAGGTCGGCAGGGTCTACCCGGTTAACAGCGGCACTCGGGCACGGCGGCGCAGGCCAGGGGGCGCTGCCCGTGCGGCTCGAGTAGGTCGGCAAGGTCTATCCGGTTAACAGCGGCACTCGGGCACTGCGGCGCAGGCTAGGGGGCGCTGCCCGTGCGACTCGACTAGGTCGGCAGGGTCTACCCGGGTCCGAGCGGCACTCGGGCACGGCGGCGCAGGCCAGGGGGCGCTGCCCGTGCGGCTCGACTAGGTCGCCACGGTCTACCCGGTTAACGGCGGCACTCGGGCACGACGGCGCAGGCTAGGGGGCGCTGCCCGTGCGACTCGACTAGGTCGGCAGGGTCTACCCGGGTCCGAGCGGCACTCGGGCACGGCGGCGCAGGCCAGGGGGCGCTGCCCGTGCGGCTCGACTAGGTCGGCAAGGTCTACCCGGTTAACAGCGGCACTCGGGCACGACGGCGCAGGCTAGGGGGCGCTGCCCGTGCGACTCGACTAGGTCGGCAGGGTCTACCCGGTTAACAGCGGCACTCGGGCACGGCGGCGCAGGCCAGGGGGCGCTGCCCGTGCGACTCGACTAGGTCGGCAGGGTCTACCCGGGTCCGAGCGGCACTCGGGCTCGGCGGCGGCGGCGGCTAGGGGTCGCTGCCCGTGCGACTCGACTGGGTCGGCACTGTCTACCCGGCTCCGAGCGGCACGGGCTCGGCGGCGGTGGCTAGGGGGCGCTGCCCGTGCCGCTCGATTCGGTCGCCACGGTCTACCCGGCTCCGCCCCGGACTCTAGAGGTCGCTGCCGGACAGGCTCGGATGCGGCCCGGCCCACCCGGAGGAAGCGCGCGTGCGCGAGCCGGGGCCGCGCCCACCGGGAGGGCCGTTGGTGATGGAATTCCGGCCGGTCTGCCGGAAATCCGGGACGGCGGTCGGCCCGGACGGCGCGCGGTCGCTCGCCTCGGCGGGGTAAGGATGGAAGAACAGCGGGTAGACGGCAGCGGTCGGCAGAGAGGTGGGCCGGCGGAAGGCGCGGGGTGGCCGCGGGGGCGGGGGCGCGGGCGCGGGCGGGGGCGCGGGCGCGGGCGGGGGCGCGGGCGCCGCCGTTGCCGAGTCGCGCTCGTTCGACTCTTCCGGTCCCCGGGCTCGTGCCGAGGGTGCCGGGGGGTGGGGGGGGTTGGAAGGATAAATGGGAAACTGTAAAAAGTCCCGCGGCTCTCTCGGCCGGCGTGGGGGGGTGCGGGGTGGGGGGGCGCTGGTTGGAGACCGGGTAAAAGAAGGATGGCGGGTGGGGGGGGGGAGAGAGAGCGAGAGAGAGCGAGAGAGAGCGAGAGAGAGAGCACGCGCCAGTGGAGACCGTGGTGGACAAAAAAAAAAAATAAATAAAAAAAAAAAAAAATCGAAAAATCGATCTGATTTCACCGGCAGCCGGGCCGCGGCGCGGCGGGGGTCTCCCGCCCGAAGCGCCGAGGGGGGGTGGGCCTCCCACTTATCCTGCACCTCTCCCGTCTCTTCGCAGCGCCGGACTAGAGTCGAGGTAAACGGGGTCTTCTGTTCCCCGCCGATTCCGCCGAGCCCGTTCCCTCGGCTGCGATTTCGCTGGACGGTAGGTCGGGACAGAGGGGACTTTGTTCCTCTTCTGCCGGAGCTCTGGCCGCGGCGGAGGCGGTTCCCGCCTCGGACCCCGCGGCCACGGAGGCGGAGGCGTTTCCGGGTGGGGGAGGACGCGAAGGGGGGGGGGGGGGAACGGGGGCTCGCTCGGCAGAAGCGGCCCGTGCGAAAGGACGCTCTCCGCGGATTTTTCTTGACTCGTCCCCTTTCTTTCCCACGCGACGCGCACCGGCCTACGGGCGCCCGAGGGCGGCAGCAGGCGCGGTCGCCCCCAGGAGGTACGCGAGAAGGCCTAGCGCGGGGTACCGGCGACGAGACCTTCTCCGACGAATCCTCGCGCGCTCCGACGGGACGACTCGGAGGCTTTCGCCGCCGTTTACCCGCGGCGACGGCATCCCTCAGCCCTTCTCCGTCTGTACGGGGAACGGGTCGCCGCGGCGCCGGACCTCTGACGGATCGGCCGAGGCGAGCGTCGGGTCAGCTGCGGGAGCACAGGTGAGAGTCGTTTCGCCGCGTGTCACGGGTCACCTAGATTTACCCGTGCCCGCGACGGGGGCCGCCGCCGCCGCCGCCCCGTCGGGCCCCCGGCCCGGAAAGGGAGGGGAAAAAGGGGGGCGGAAAGAACAGCGGCAGCAATCTAAGGGGGAAAACTTCTTTTACTAGATACGGTGTCGGAGCACGAGGTAACGTCGTAGAATACGATCTCGTCGAGGCTCGTCCGTCGAACGAAACAGAGAGAGAGAGAGTCCCCGAAAACCCAGAGGCCTGCTGTGAACTCCAGGCGACGGACGCGGCCGGAGCGCTCCTCGCGCCCCGAGAGTCAGAGAGAGAGGGGGAGAGAGAGAGAGAGAGAAGTCCAGCCTGGGAGCGAGATAATCCTCCTCCCGCGAGCTATCTCTGGCCGCGACGTCCCCTGGGATACGTAGACGCGTAGCGCGCGCGACGTCGCGACGTAGAATATCGAGAGCGACGCCGCGAAACCGCGACGCCGCGCTCCCGGAAACGGGTGGAGCTCGACTCCGCTTCCTCCGGACCTCCTCGAAGGGCCGAGCGCCGCCGAGGCGGCGCAGCATCTCTCGGAGACGGCTCCCCGGCGGAGACGGCCTCGGCGTTCCTTCCCGGCGAAGGCGTCCGCATCGGTGAGTTTTTCCTCCTCAATAAACGTTTGGATATCCGTTGCCGTCCTCGTGTCCTTCCGCCTTCCGCCGTCACACCGGATTCCCCTCCGGCTTCCCCCTTCGGAGCCGGTCGAGAGCCCTTCGACCGGTCCGGAGAGCCGCCGGCCGGTTAACCGGCGCCCGTGCGGGGGCCCCGCTCGCTCGGGCGGAGTCCATCGCGAGCCGGTTCAGAGCCGGTTTCCTTCCCAAAGGCCGGCCCGAGATCGGCCCCGAGGTCCTGAGGACGCGGGCGAGCTGCTGCCGCCTCCGCTCGCTCGCTCACCGAAACCACCCTCTGCTTCCTGCCAAGGAAGGGCATTCCAAGCACGGCAGCTAGACCTGAGCCTAGCGATCGTCAAGGCCCCGCCGCACCCGCCTCAGACCGGAGGCGCCCCCCCCCCCCCCCCCCCCCCCCCTTCCGCAACGGGAAGCTCTCGCCGGCTTAGCCGAGTCCAGCCGCCCCGCCGGCAGCCTCTAGCTTCCGCCGCTTTGCAACTGCGGTCGCTGGGAGCCGGGAGGACCAGACAAACAAACAAGCAGGCGAGCGACCAACCGACCAAACAAAAAACCCCCGCGAAAAAAACAAAACAAAACAAAAGCCACGCGGGCCGGGCGGGCGAGACGCGTCCGGGAGAGGGTGATGGGGTTAAGGGCGAGGCCTGGGGGGTCAGGGCTAGGCGGGCCGCTTTCGGGTACGGGTCGGGTTCTGGCTCGCGCGGCCCGTGGTGGTGGTGGTGGGAGGGGATGGGGGAGGGCGGGGGGGGGGAACTGGGGAGAAGGGCGGAGGACGGACGCGGAGCGGGAAGCTCGGGCCGGTACCGGCAGCCAGGTCCTACCCGCAACCCCGTCACGGACCCCCTCGCCTCGC
The DNA here is from genome assembly GCF_039878825.1 of Excalfactoria chinensis. Lineage (NCBI taxonomy): Eukaryota > Metazoa > Chordata > Aves > Galliformes > Phasianidae > Excalfactoria > Excalfactoria chinensis. Next base: position 104,496 of record NW_027315616.1, read on the forward strand.
CAGAGACCCCTTTCTTCGCGACAGAGGGCGCGCCGAGCCGGGCCGGGCCTACTCACGCGTTGGCGCGCGCGGACGAGCGACGAGGAAAAAAAAAAAAAGAGAAAAGGAAAGAAGCCGCAAGTCAGTCAAAGAAAAGAGAAGAAGATTTTAAAACGCACAGAAAGATCGTAGCGTTTCGTGGTAACGGAATAATCATATAACGATAATAAAAACAATAAAGACGTAAAAGATGGGGGGGGGGGGCGGGAAGAAGCGATAAATCAAAACTAAACGCGTAAATAAATAAATAAATAAATGGGGGAAAAAGAGGGGGGGGTAAGGAAAAAAAAGGGGAAAAAAGAGAAAAGGAAAAAAAAAACAATAAGGGAAAAAATACAAGGAAAAAAAAGGGGAAAAAAGAGAAAAGGAAAAAAAAAACAATAAGGGAAAAAATACAAGGAAAAAAAAGGAAAAATGAAGGAAAAAAAAAGAAAAAAGGGGGGGGTGAGCTAAAAAAAGGGAAAAA
>NW_027315616.1:117500-122722 GCF_039878825.1 Excalfactoria chinensis
TAGCCGCCGCCGCCGAGCCAGAGTGCCGCTCGGAGCCGGGTAGACCGTGGCGACCGACTCGAGCCGCACGGGCAGCGACCCCTAGCCGCCGCCGCCTTGCCCGAGTGCCGCTCGGAGCCGGGTAGACCGTGGCGACCGACTCGAGCGGCACGGGCAGCGACCCCTAGCCGCCGCCGCCTAGCCCGTGCCGCTCGGACCCGGGTAGACCGTGGCGACCGACTCGAGCCGCACGGGCAGCGACCCCTAGCCGCCGCCGCCGAGCCCGAGTGCCGCTCGGACCCGGGTAGACCGTGGCGACCGACTCGAGCCGCACGGGCAGCGACCCCTAGCCGCCGCCGCCTTGCCCGAGTGCCGCTCGGACCCGGGTAGACCGTGGCGACCGACTCGAGCCGCACGGGCAGCGACCCCTAGCCGCCGCCGCCGAGCCCGAGTGCCGCTCGGACCCGGGTAGACCGTGGCGACCGACTCGAGCCGCACGGGCAGCGACCCCTAGCCGCCGCCGCCGAGCCCGAGTGCCGCTCGGAGCCGGGTAGACCGTGGCGACCGACTCGAGCCGCACGGGCAGCGACCCCTAGCCGCCGCCGCCGAGCCCGAGTGCCGCTCGGACCCGGGTAGACCGTGGCGACCGTCTTGAGCCGCAGGGGCAGCGACCCCTAGCCGCCGCCGCCTTGCCCGAGTGCCGCTCGGAGCCGGGTAGACCGTGGCGACCGACTCGAGCCGCACGGGCAGCGACCCCTAGCCGCCGCCGCCGAGCCCGAGTGCCGCTCGGACCCGGGTAGACCGTGCCGACCTGGTCGAGCCGCACGGGCAGCGACCCCTAGCCGCCGCCGCCGAGCCCGAGTGCCGCTCGGACCCGGGTAGACCGTGGCGACCGTCTTGAGCCGCAGGGGCAGCGACCCCTAGCCGCCGCCGCCTTGCCCGAGTGCCGCTCGGAGCCGGGTAGACAGTGCCGGCGCACCCGAGACGCCACGGAAGCGACACCTGGCTTATGCCGCGGAACGATCGAGTGGAGTGGAGCCCGCCGAGATAGGTTGCACCGTGCCGCCGCACGCGAGCCGGCGCGGCTGAGACGCCCGTCTGCCGCCGCGGAAGCACGGAGCGGACCGGAGCCCGCCGGGGCCGGGAAAACCGTGCCGGCGCACGCGAGCCGCCACAGAAGCGACAACCGGCTTCTGCCGGGGAACGATCGAGTGGAGCGGAGCCCGCCGAGATAGGTTGGACCGTGCCGGCGCACCCGAGCCTGCGCGAATGCAACCAACTGTCCTCCGCCGCGGAATGACCGAGCCGATCGGAGCGTAGTACGCACGGTCTCGGTGCACTGCGTTCGGCTCGCACGTTCCGCGGCAGCGCCCGAGGGTCGCTGCCCATCCGTCTCGAGCCGGTCGGCAAGGTCTACCCGGTTAACAGCGGCACTCGGGCTCGGCGGCGGCGGCTAGGGGTCGCTGTCAGTGCGGCTCGAGTCGGTCGGCAGGGTCTTCCCGGTTACGAGCGGCACTCGGGCTTGGCAGCGGCGGCAATAGGTCACTGCACGTGCGGCTCGAGTCGGTCGGCAGGGTCTACCTCGTAATTAGCGGCTTTCGAGCTCAGCGTCGGCGGCTAGGCGTTGCTGCACCTGTGGCTCGAGTCGGTCGGAAGGGTCTACTCGGTTACGAGTGGCACTCGGGCTCGGCAGCGGCGGCTAGGGGTCGCTGCCAGTGCGACTCAAGTCGGTCGGCAGGGTCTGCCTGGTTACCAGTGGCTTTCGGGCAGGGCGGTGGCGGCTAGGCGTTGCTGCCCGTGCAACTCGACTAGGTCGGCAGGGTCTACCCGGTTACGAGCGGCTTTCGGGCAGGGCGGTGGCGGCTAGGCGTTGCTGCCCGTGCAACTCGACTAGGTCAGCAGGGTCTACCCGGTTACGAGCGGGTTTCGGGTTCGGCAGCGGCGGCTAGGGGTCGCTCTCCGTGTGGCTCGAGTCGGTCGGCACTGTCTACCCGGCTCAGATCAACACTCGTGCTCGGCGGCGGCAGCAAGGGTTCGCTGCCCTTGCGACTCGAGTAGGTGGGCAGGGTCTACCTGGTTACGAGCTGCTTTCGGGCACGGCGGCGGAAATTAGGGGTCGATGCATGTGCGACTCGAGTCGGTCGGAAGGTTCTACCCGGTTTCGAGGGGCACTCGGGCTCGGCGGCGCGGGCCAGGGGGCGCTGCCCGTGCGGCTCGACCAGGTCGGCACGGTCTACCCGGGTCCGAGCGGCACTCGGGCTCGGCGGCGCAGGCCAGGGGGCGCTGCCCGTGCGGCTCGACTAGGTCGGCAGGGTCTACCCGGGTCCGAGCGGCACTCGGGCTCGGCGGCGCAGGCCAGGGGGCGCTGCCCGTGCGGCTCGACTAGGTCGGCAAGGTTTACCCGGTTAACAGCGGCACTCGGGCACGACGGCGCAGGCTAGGGGGCGCTGCCCGTGCGACTCGACTAGGTCGGCAGGGTCTACCCGGTTAACAGCGGCACTCGGGCACGGCGGCGCAGGCCAGGGGGCGCTGCCCGTGCGACTCGACTAGGTCGGCAGGGTCTACCCGGTTAACAGCGGCACTCGGGCACGGCGGCGCAGGCTAGGGGGCGCTGCCCGTGCGACTCGACTAGGTCGGCAGGGTCTACCCGGTTAACAGCGGCACTCGGGCACGGCGGCGCAGGCCAGGGGGCGCTGCCCGTGCGACTCGACTAGGTCGGCAGGGTCTACCCGGGTCCGAGCGGCACTCGGGCACGGCGGCGCAGGCCAGGGGGCGCTGCCCGTGCGGCTCGACTAGGTCGGCAAGGTCTACCCGGTTAACAGCGGCACTCGGGCACGACGGCGCAGGCTAGGGGGCGCTGCCCGTGCGACTCGACTAGGTCGGCAAGGTCTACCCGGTTAACAGCGGCACTCGGGCACGGCGGCGCAGGCTAGGGGGCGCTCTTCGTGTGGCTCGAGTCGGTCGGCACTGTCTACCCGGCTCAGATCAACACTCGTGCTCGGCGGCGGCAGCAAGGGTTCGCTGCCCTTGCGACTCGAGTAGGTGGGCAGGGTCTACCTGGTTACGAGCTGCTTTCGGGCACGGCGGCGGAAATTAGGGGTCGATGCATGTGCGACTCGAGTCGGTCGGAAGGTTCTACCCGGTTTCGAGGGGCACTCGGGCTCGGCGGCGCGGGCCAGGGGGCGCTGCCCGTGCGGCTCGACCAGGTCGGCACGGTCTACCCGGGTCCGAGCGGCACTCGGGCTCGGCGGCGCAGGCCAGGGGGCGCTGCCCGTGCGACTCGACTAGGTCGGCAGGGTCTCCCGGGTCCGAGCGGCACTCGGGCACGGCGGCGCAGGCCAGGGGGCGCTGCCCGTGCGGCTCGACTAGGTCGGCAAGGTCTACCTGGTTAACAGCGGCACTCGGGCACGACGGCGCAGGCTAGGGGGCGCTGCCCGTGCGACTCGACTAGGTCGGCAGGGTCTACCCGGGTCCGAGCGGCACTCGGGCACGGCGGCGCAGGCCAGGGGGCGCTGCCCGTGCGGCTCGACTAGGTCGGCAAGGTCTACCCGGTTAACAGCGGCACTCGGGCACGACGGCGCAGGCTAGGGGACGCTCTTCGTGTGGCTCGAGTCGGTCGGCACTGTCTACCCGGCTCAGATCAACACTCGTGCTCGGCGGCGGCAGCTAGGGTTCGCTGCCCTTGCGACTCGAGTAGGTGGGCAGGGTCTACCTGGTTACGAGCTGCTTTCGGGCACGGCGGCGGAAATTAGGGGTCGATGCATGTGCGACTCGAGTCGGTCGGAAGGTTCTACCCGGTTTCGAGGGGCACTCGGGCTCGGCGGCGCGGGCCAGGGGGCGCTGCCCGTGCGGCTCGACCAGGTCGGCACGGTCTACCCGGGTCCGAGCGGCACTCGGGCTCGGCGGCGCAGGCCAGGGGGCGCTGCCCGTGCGACTCGACCAGGTCGGCAGGGTCTACCCGGGTCCGAGCGGCACTCGGGCACGGCGGCGCAGGCCAGGGGGCGCTGCCCGTGCGGCTCGACTAGGTCGGCAGGGTCTACCCGGTTAACAGCGGCACTCGGGCACGACGGCGCAGGCTAGGGGGCGCTGCCCGTGCGACTCGACTAGGTCGGCAGGGTCTACCCGGGTCCGAGCGGCACTCGGGCACGGCGGCGCAGGCCAGGGGGCGCTGCCCGTGCGGCTCGACTAGGTCGGCAAGGTCTACCCGGTTAACAGCGGCACTCGGGCACGACGGCGCAGGCTAGGGGGCGCTGCCCGTGCGACTCGACTAGGTCGGCAGGGTCTACCCGGTTAACAGCGGCACTCGGGCACGGCGGCGCAGGCCAGGGGGCGCTGCCCGTGCGACTCGACTAGGTCGGCAGGGTCTACCCGGCTCCGAGCGGCACTCGGGCACGGCGGCGCAGGCTAGGGGGCGCTGCCCGTGCGACTCGACTAGGTTGGCACGGTCTACCCGGGTCCGAGAGGCACTCGGGCACGGCGGCGCAGGCTAGGGGGCGCTGCCCGTGCGACTCGACTAGGTCGGCACGGTCTACCCGGTTAACAGCGGCACTCGGGCACGGCGGCGCAGGCTAGGGGGCGCTGCCCGTGCGACTCGACTAGGTCGGCAGGGTCTACCCGGGTCCGAGCGGCACTCGGGCTCGGCGGCGGCGGCGGCTAGGGGTCGCTGCCCGTGCGACTCGACTGGGTCGGCACTGTCTACCCGGCTCCGAGCGGCACGGGCTCGGCGGCGGTGGCTAGGGGGCGCTGCCCGTGCCGCTCGATTCGGTCGCCACGGTCTACCCGGCTCCGCCCCGGACTCTAGAGGTCGCTGCCGGACAGGCTCGGATGCGGCCCGGCCCACCCGGAGGAAGCGCGCGTGCGCGAGCCGGGGCCGCGCCCACCGGGAGGGCCGTTGGTGATGGAATTCCGGCCGGTCTGCCGGAAATCCGGGACGGCGGTCGGCCCGGACGGCGCGCGGTCGCTCGCCTCGGCGGGGTAAGGATGGAAGAACAGCGGGTAGACGGCAGCGGTCGGCAGAGAGGTGGGCCGGCGGGAGGCGCGGGGTGGCCGCGGGGGCGGGGGCGGGGGCTCGGGCGCGGGCGGTGGCGCGGGCGGGGGCGCGGGCGGGGGCGGGGGCGCGGGCGCCGCCGTTGCCGAGTCGCGCTCGTTCGACTCTTCCGGTCCCCGGGCTCGTGCCGAGGGTGCCGGGGGGTGGGGGGGGTTGGAAGGATAAATGGGAAAATGTAAAAAGTCCCGCGGCTCTC